>NC_048576.1:31757062-32057062 GCF_013265735.2 Oncorhynchus mykiss
GTTTTTATAGAATAGCATGTCATATCACTTAATCTGGCATAGCCAAAGACACGACAGTGCCTAAATTGCATATAAAACACTGGGTGTATTTGCATTAATTAATTAATTAGTTTAAAAGGCTGGAACAGGGCTACACCCACCATAAATGTGCTCTGTCTCTAGGCCCACTTGCACTGTTTAGACTGCCTCATTTATTAATCAATCATGTTGCTGTCAAGTTCAACTGCATAATTCATCAAGTGGGTCAAGAGAAGGATATCCATGCCAATTAAAATCTAAATGCTTAGCTCTAGATTACTCCTACAGTGCATTCGTAAACTATTCAGACCCCTTGACTTTTTCCACATTTTGTTATGTTACAGCCGTATTCAAAAATGTCCCTCATCAGTCTATACACAATATCCAAAAACGACAAAGCACAAACAGGATCATTTTTGCAAATGTATTACAAATAAAAGCTGAAATATCATATTTACATACGTTTTCAGACCCTTTACTCAGTACTTTGTTGGAGCTTTGACAGCAATTACAGACTTGAGTCTTCTTGGGTATGACGCTACAAGCTTGGCACACCTGTATTTGAGGAATTTCTCCAATTCTTCTCTGCAGATCCTCTCAAGCTCTGTCAAATTGAATGGGGAGTGTTGCTGCACAGCTATTTTCAGGTCTCTCCAGACATTTTAGATCAGGTTTATGTCCATTTTTGGCTTGGCCACACAAAGACGTTCAGAGACTTGTTCCAAAGCCTCACCTGTGTTGTCTTGGCTATGTGCTTATGGTCGTTATCCTCCTGGAAGGTGAACCTTCGCCCCAGTCTGAAGTCCTGAGCACTCAGAGTCCTGGAGCTGTTTTTCGTCAAGGATCTCTCTGTACTTTGCTCTGTTCTTATTCCCCTCGATCCTGACTAGTCTCCCAGTCACAGCAGCTGAAAAACATCCCCATAGCAAGATGCTGCTACCACCATTCTTCACTGTAGGGATGGTGCTAGGTTTCCTCCAGACATGCACTTGGCAGTCAGGCCGAAGAGTTCAATCTTGGTTTGATCAGAACAGATAATGTTGTTTGTCATGGTCTGAGTCCTTTAGGTGCCTTTTGGAAAACACTTTCAATGTGCCATTTACTGAGGAGTGGCTTCTGTCTAGCCGCTCTACCATAAAGGCCTGATTGGTGGAGTGCTGCAGAGATGGTTGTCCTTCTGGAAGGTTCTCCCATCTCCACGGAGGAACTCTGTAGCTCTGTCAGAGTGACCATTGGGTTCTTCGTCACCTACCTAACCAAGGCCCTTCTCTCCCGATTGCTCAGTTTGGCAGGGCGTCCAGCTCTAGGAAGAGTCTTGGTGTTTCCAATCTTCTTCCATTTAAGAATGATGGAGGCCACAGTGTTCTTGGGGACCTTCAATGCTGCAGAACATTTTTGGTACCCTTCCCCAGATTGTGACTCGACACAATCCTGTCTCGGAGCTCTACGGACAATTCCTTTGACCCATGGCTTGGTTTTTTCTTTGACATGCACTGTCAACTGTGGTATCTCATATAGACAGGTGGGTGCCTTTCCAAAACATGTCAAATCAATTGAATTTACCACAGATGCACTCCAATCAAATTGTACAAACTTCTCAAGGAGGATAAAAAAAAAACAGGAAGCACCTGAGCTAAATTTCGAGTCTCATAGCAAAGGGTCTGAATGCTTCTGTAAATAAGATATTTAACTTTGTCATTATGGGTATTGTGTGAAGATTGATGAGGATAAACATTTATTTTATCAATTTTAGAATAAGGCTGTAATGTAACAAAATGTTGAAAAAGTCAAGGGGTCTGAATACTTTCTGAATGCATTGCACATACACAGATTTTACATATGTATGCGGGGTCAGACATAATATCAGTATAATTTGAGTGTTCAATTTAGGAAATTGCTCTCATTTCAGCACATCCAATTTGTAAACTTTTCAACTTTATTAAATCATTACCTTTCTCAATTGCATAAAAAATCAACACCCATCAAAATAAAGTTATCTTTCTTCTCTTTCTTGACATGTAACTGTCGAGATAGTGCGTTATATCCCCGACAAAGTGTTCTTATAGATGCAACGGAAAGACAACATATTCCATTGAGCCCATTTCAACCTGTTTGACAGGTCATTACAAAGGTTTCCAGGGTCGTTAAGTTAATGGGAGAAAACTAATGGCACAAGCAAGAATGGAAAAGAGTCACCAGAGTAAAATGAAAGCAATCAATCCATGGAGCTTTAAGTGACAAGTGGATTTTTTACCTCTCAAACACGGGAAATAAATGGCTGAAAATGAGAGATCATTAGCTGGGCATCAAATATATTCATAAACATTAAATGATACAGTGTGATTAGTATTTATGGATTCTGTGTTACTAGTTGTCATAAATGACTGTCTTTTTTGTACAAAAAGTCCCACTACGACCGCCGCAGAGGACAATACTACTCCCAACCATCATGCCAGCCGGTGTCTGAGAAAGGCCCAACACATTACCAAAGACTCCAGTCACCTGAGCCATGCAGCCAGTACCATTGCATCAGGTCTCAGACCAACAGACTCAGAGAAAGCTTCTTTCCCCTGGCCAAAAGACTGTTAAGAAGCTAACTACTACTGCCCTCCCTCGCTCCCTTGGACTAGCCGCACTGCCTACCTGCATTGACTCAATGCTCAACTACAGTACCAATGAAATGGTTAACCCAAATCCCGGGAATGTCCAGGGAACACTCTTCACATTTCCCGAAAAAATGTAATGACAAGACCCGGAAAATTACAACCTTTCTCTCCAATGTCGATACTAATGCAGGCCCCACAGAACATGCAAAAAACTGATGAGCAAAAATAAAAGCATATTATCCGAACAGGTTGTTGCATGGAAGTCTTTAGCCTCACATATTTACTACACAAGTTGACTTAAACTCAAAGCACACACATAATTGACACTGCTGGACTGCACAAACTACCCAAATGCAGTTAATAAACCCTACAATAAACCCCTACAGAAGGCCTATAGTCTATAAAATAATGTGTGCCTCTTTGAGCTGTCATTGTGAATCTTCAGACAGTCACACATTTGATAGGCCTATGCAGAATTCACTACATAAGGATTTCTGTCACAGAAATTATGTCTGTTAACAATTCAGAGGCATAAGGGACATTTCTATCTTCTCCTGTCCTAGAGCTGAGGCTATTTTGCTATCCAGTCCTAATTTCACTGAAACCCAAAATCCTAACTCCTGTCTCGCATGAAAAGTCCTCACTTTATTCTGTAATCCATAGGTTGCATTATCAAAGCAAGTCTCTTGCCTATCCATGTCAAAATACCGATTTATCTTTTACCAGCTTCTCTGTGCTCTGGTACTTGTTGCCCATATGAGAGCTTCGGTACAGAATGTGTGATCAACAAACGGTATGAGAGTAGATCAACTCGATTTTGCCAAATAGGAGATATTGTGTCATTTGTTGAAGGAGGTTATCTAGCAAGTTCATCAACTTTGTTTGACTGCCATTAAAAAGTTTGAATAATATGACAACATTATACTCAGTGGCCTCTGTGCGTCATGAGCGCGCTCTGAGTCGAGATAGCTTACTGCTGAAATGTGCTTGCGATCAAAGATAGATAGTTACTCTATCATTAGTAAATATCAATTTAATTTGCTCGGAAAATCTTTACATCTTTACAGGTCAGGAAATATTTGTAGCTATTGTTTTTACACATGTTAAAAAATAAATTGGGTAGGCACAAAACAACCTTCACCTTTCACAATTTTGTTTCAACCAGTACCAGATACCTTCAGAAGAGTCCTGAGACAGAGAACACCATCGTCTTCATGAGAGTCTCCCCTTGCCATAGTCTGGTCATAACAATCTGTAGGTCAAACCATTTGGACACTACATATGTTTTTGTGAGAAGACGGATTTTCGGCAGATATGGTGGATTGAGATATCTCTAGTTCTGCTACCTTTCACCCCGGATGTGGAAGTGCCACATTGGCAGATACGGTGGATTGAGATATCTCTAGTTCAATTTGACAGATTTTAATGGGGATTTTTTTATTATGTTACTTAGATTGACGCACTGGTAAGTCAATCAACTCTAGGGTGTTACATATTGAAATAGCATGGGCAACCAAGAAAAAACGAATTGGTACAATTTAACGCCATACGGCAAACAATAACACAGGCACTAGGGATGGAGGTGTGAGCATGTGGGTCTGGTCAGAGGAGATGTAGTCATTGTTTGTGTGCTTATGTAAGTTGTTGTTCATAGGGGTGGCAGGTAGCCTAGTGTTTAGAGCGTTGGCCCAGTAACCGAAAGGTTGCTAGATCAAATCCCCGAGCTGACATGGTAAAAATCTGTTGTTCTACCCCTGAACAACCCACTGTACCTAGGCCATCATTGTGAATAAGAATTTGTTCTTAACTGACCTGCCAAGTAAAATAAAAATATGTGTATGTTTGCATTTGGTGTGAAACAAATATTTGTATTATTATTTTAAAAAATAATAAAAATAACACTTTTTCTGTTTTTCAGTATTTTCTAATACACAGCCCAAAACATGTACTTTTAATTGAGTATTTGTAAAAACCAAATAGTCTGCCAAATTGTATTTAATAGTATGTTGAAAAATGTATTTCAAATACTATTTTGAAATACCTGGGTTAAATGCAAGGTAGTAATTTGAGTCACTGTATTTGAGATTTCCAAATACAAGTGTATTTCCAAATACATTCAAATATCAAACTACTTGTCTTTTCAAATAAAACATATCTGAATACTTACTTTGAATGTAGGTGAAAGTAATTGAGATATTTGAAATAGTATTTGAACCCAGGTCTAACATACACACATGCTCACACACTCACTACTGTCACCACAAACAGTCACATGCACTCACACACAAACCGACACACCACATACACTACAGTTAAAGTGACTATATTGATCACTATTATCATTACGCTGCTGCCATGTTGATAATACAATTATTATTACAATTAGTATGTATCTTGCTAACAGCCACTTTCTACCCATTTTATTATTAGGATTATGACCATTGGTATTTATTTTGCTACCAGTCACTTTTACCCCTGTTTATATACACATACCTACCTCAATCACCCCAGTATCCCTGCACATTGTAATAATAGTACTGGCACTGACCTGTATATAACTTGCATTCTAATTTTTCTGCATTGTTGGGAAGGAGCTCCGAAGTACGCATTTCACTGTACTGTTATACACCTGCTATATCCTGTGCATGAGACAATACAACTTTGAAACTTGAAACTTGAATAGCAAATGGCTGAATGAATAGCAAATGGCTGAATGAATAGCAAATGGCTGAATTAATAGCAAATGGCTGAATGAATAGCAAATGTCTGAATGAATAGCAAATGGCTGAATGAATTGCAAATGGCTGAATGAATACCAAATGGCTGAATGAATAGCAAATGGCTGAATGAATAGCAAATGACTGAATGAATAGCAAATGGCTGAATGAATACCAAATGGCTGAATGAATAGCAAATGGCTGAATGAATAGCAAATGTCACACGTCTTGGAGATTATTTTATTTGATGCAGCCTAATGTAGTCTGCGTGCATAACATGTGTACATGAGGTAATAAAGCCATCTGCCTGGTCTCGGCTGCATGTCTCTGTCTCTCCACTCTGATTAAAGATGCAGGCTCACCTCGGAGCAATAGAAATGATCTACAGTTGATGAGATGAACCATTGACATGCTAGAACACACATGCTAACACATCCCAGCACCCAAAACACCTCTCTTTGAGGCTGAGTACAGGCACGGTGACGCTACAGTACAGTAGGTTAAATGATGTATTTATCCTCTGCTGTTTGCAATCAGGAGATTAAACTTTATTGGATTTCCTTGTCGTTCTTGAACTGTTGTCTTGGAAATGCCCAGGGGTAAGATTTGCCAGCTTTGCAACAATTTCTCATCCAGTCAACAACAGAATTACCCAACTCTCCAATATTTGTTGGTGGTGGTGGTGGTGGTGGGTGTATTTTTACATGGTTGGTGCAGTCGCCCAAGCGGACATTGTCGTCACCACTTTAGTGCGTTGCGCTGGTCTTTGTGGAAATGTAGCAGTAGAGAGAAGTAGTGTTGAGAGAGGTGTTTTTTTAGGAGAAACAAAGGCAAATTGGGAGAGGAAGGAGAGAGAAGAGGGTGCAGATATAAAAGGACTCCTATGGGAGGAAATAGCAGCCAGAAAAATCATGGAGGAACTGAAAAGGTCTGTTTTTATAGCCGGTTTCATAGCAGTCTCTAAATCAGTGATAGTCTACCCTAATAGTCATTACAATTAATCAGTCAAGCTCCAATGCTTTGGGAGAATTTACCTGTAACCGGTGCAATGAAACACAATTTAACTACCATAACAGATTTATAGTATCACCTTTGGGGTGAACATTATGCATGCAGTCTTTATCCCATAGACTTTCAGAGCATGTTTATATTTGATTATAGTTGTCCACAGACAATATATGAAGCATGATAAATATAACCATCACCATTTCAGTGTTAGGCGGTGGTCTCATTTCAATGGGTGGACTAGATACTGTATATATTGTTTGGCAGAAATCTGTGCATAGTAGTTCTGTAGCATGTGAAAGTGTGACCTTTAAAAGTCGCAGTTAGTCTTTCCACAGCAGTGCTGAGTGTGTGAGTGTAGTGATGAGTCCTCTTGACCTTGGTACCGTAAAGGGCCGCTGCATTTTTCCTCCTTCACTGTCACGGCTTGGTATTGTCAAATAGTGAAGAACACACCGTTTTAAATGACAAATTGACCCTGAATAATTTAATCAAAGCCAGTTGTGAAATGCGTCTCACTAAAAAGACAAGGATTGCTCTTTTGTATGTGATCTTGAAGTCTTCAGTCATGTCTTTGCTGAGGGTATTGCTCTTTATGTACTGTATTCCTACTTACTGTCACTAAGTGCAGCGAAATGCTGGTACTTCTAGTTCCGACATTGCAGCAATATCTAACAAGTTATCTAATAATTCTACAACAACTAACTAGTACACACAAATCAAAGTAGAGGGATGGAATAAGAATATGTACATATAAATATATGGATGAGCAATGACTGAGCGGCAAAGGCATGATGCAATAGACGGTATAAAATACAGTATGTACATATGGGATGAGTAATGCAAGATATGTAAACAGCATTATTAAAGTGGCATTAATAAAGTGATCCATTTGTTAGAGTGGCCAATGATTTCAAGTCTGTATGTAGGCAGCAGCCTCTCCGTGTTAGTGATGGCTGCACGTTGTGGGGCCCCAGTGTTGAGGATCAGCGAAGTGGAGATGTTGTTTCCTACCTTCACAACATGGGGACGGCCCGTCAGGAAGTTCAGGACCCAATCACATAGGGCGGGGTTGAGATCCAAGGCCTCAAATTTAATGATGAGCTTGGAGGGTACTATGGTGTTGAATACTGAGCTGTAGTCAATGAACAGCATTCTTACATAGGTATTCCTCTTGTCCAGATGGGATAGGGCAGTGTGCAGTGTGATGGCGATTGCATCATCTGTGGACCTATTGGGACGGTAAGCAAATTGCAGTGAGTCTAGGGTGACGGTAAGGTGGAGGTGATATGATCCTTGACTAGTCTCTCAAAGCACTTCATGATGACAGAAGTGAGTGCTACGGGGTGATAGATTTACTTTTGATAATAAACTATATTTAAAACCAGATACTTTTGGACTTTTACTCAAGTAGTATTTTATTGGGTGACTTTCACTTTTACTTGAGTAGTTTTCTATTAATGTTGTCATGACGCTGGCCTGGGGGTAGGTTTATTACAGTGATAAATACATCTCCCCCCTTTTTTCCTCTCTCTACCCTACTGATGTGACTATTGAAAATCCCTTGGTTAACATAGAGATTCTGGGAACATCAGAAGGTGGGGGGAAATGAACCATATTTTGGTAATCCAACCAGTTGAACATATGCGTTGGTACTTAATGAATATGATGTCAGTTTGGTTGTCATCTGAGACATTCTCATCAATGATAGGATGACATAAACTGTACGTGGAACGTCTACACATTATAGTTATCAGATTCACATGGAATTGTTGTGCAATTTAAATGTTTGAATATTAAATTACTTGTGTGGGGATGAATTTTAGGCCCGACTCAGTGGCCCGCCCACGTGAAGAGACATTGGTTATAAACTATGAAACACGCCCTCCTCTCCCTTCCTATATAAAGCCTTGACGACAATATAACTTCCTGTTCCGGGTACATTAGGATGCGCGATCCGATGTCAGAAGGATTCAGACAATAACTACAGAACGAAGCCAATCTCAGCGTGAGCTTTGGTTGTGAATGGTATGAACTTTGAACTCTTATTCACTACAGAAGTAATACCTCCTGGCCGTTGAGTTAGCAACAACAGCTGAGAGACATTCTTCAGAGGACAGGAAGATCTGTTGGCCAACATGAGCAGCATCTACGACCAACCTACCAAAGCAGAGCTCAGAGTAAATATTTATTGCATTTTCCTTTTCCAAATGGGCGGTAATTTAGAATGAATAAGATTCTGTATTTACGATAGAGTAGACATCGCTTCTCCCTTTGTTCTTCAGTCTTCCCGCTCTTTCACTCAAACCCAGCCCCCTTTTCTTTGTGTAACCAGCTGTCATATCTGTTCCGTACACTAGGGACGTATTCCTATATGACATAATTTGTAATCAAGGTATGATTCATTCTGTGTATATGTGTGATTCGTTAGCTATTTAGTAAATAAATAATTAAACCCAATTTTGTATTGCTGATTCAACTTGTTAGCCAGGGTTTTTGAAGAATTTACAACTTCAGATGAGACTGAAATAAGGTGATGATTAATATTGACTGCTATTGATGTAAAATATTACTAGGTCTTTAAGATTTTATTTGCAAGATAACTGCTCTATAAATATTATTTTGTGGTGCCCCGACTTTCTAGTCAATTACATTTACATGATTAGCTCAAGCAGGTAATATTAATTACAGATAAAGGATTTTATAGAATAGCAGGTCATATCACTTAATCTGGCATAGCCAAAGATATCTTTACTTTCACAAGTATGATTGATGGCCCTCCCTGAACGCTTGAAAAAAAACAAGTGACCCTCCCCTATACCCAGAATAATATTTAAAACATAAAGTACATAGACGATAACATGCCTACTGTTTACCCCCACTCCTAGGACAGACCAGAGACTTAGGTATGTTATTTTAGAAACTGTTCCTCATCTCTTAAGCATTACATGGCAATGTAGCGTGCAGGTCTACGGGCCAGATGATTGGGGGTTCACAGATCGCTGCGGACATGGGTAGGAGTGAAAATATGTCCTTTATAATAAAATAATTTAACGAATCTCTCATCATATTCTAGGTTATTTTACATGAGCAGGTTGACGTTTATTGGAATGAGCCTTGTCCTGGAGGCAGAACTGAGCAATTTCCACTAGATGGGCCGTCTGCAAAGTCAGAATTATCCGATCATATACTTCGTATAGCCTAGACCTATAGCCTATAGTATAGCTATAATATGATTTGATTGAGACCACAGGCACACAGTGCACCTGATATTGCGCATTCAGCAGATAAACAGGGATGAGGGTCAGAATCGGGCAATACTGAAATTTCATCAATTAAAATTGAAATGACCCTGCCCTGACTGAAATTGAAAAAGAATGGCCCTCCCTCATTTTTCTCCTGGTCCCAATTCCAAAAATTTAGAACAGTCCCTTGATAATGTGCAATTCCATTGAAATACCCAATTTGACAACAAGACGTCGCCTACCACTAATGGCAACAGCGAACGTTCAGCTTGCTGCACAGCAGACCTGGGTTCAAATACTATTTCAAATATCTCAATTACTTTCAAATACTTTTAAGGTAAGTATTCAGATACATTTTATTTGAAAATAAAGAGTTTCATATTTTAATGTATTTGGAAATACACTTGGAAACTAAAATACACTGACTCAAATACACTCCCAAGCATTTAACCCATGTATTTGAAAATAGTATTTGAAATAAGTATTTGAACATGGTTTTTAAAAATAACAATTTAAATCCTCATATAAAATTACTTGTTCTGGGCTGTTATTTAAAAGGTATTTTAAATAACAGATACTCAAATACACATGTATTTGAACCCAGGACTGCTGCACAGTCACCATAGAATCTTTAGTCTTGAGGGGCCAGTTAAATTGTGTTTAGGAGCAAAGTTGGAAGATTCTTATTCAAAACGATTCACAGCTGGAAGTGCTGCCAAAGGTGCTTCCACCAAATATTAACTCTGGGGTGTGAAGACATGCAATCGAGACATATTCTTTTTTATTATTAATTTGTAATCCATTTTAAGGCAGCATGTATGTTTCTAGCTTCAACAGTGCAGTATACCTAAAAAATACAAAACAACAATACACACAAATCCTCAAAATAATAATTAAGAAATATCAGAATGAGCAATGTCATGGTGTGTATAGACCGTATGGACAGGATAGGAAACAGGATAGGAAACAATGTACAGTACATAGGGCAGCAGTCTCTAAGGTGCAGGATAGAGTACCGGGCGGTAGCTGGCTAGTAACAGTGACTAAGTTCAGGAAAGGGTATTGGGAGGAGGCCGTCTAGTGGTGACTATTTAACAGTCTGATGGCCTGAGGATAGAAGCTGTTTTTCAGTCTCTCGGTCACAGCTTTGATGCACCTGTACTGTCTCCGCCTTCTACAATGGCTTGCAAAAGTATTCACCCCCCTTGGCATTTTTCCTATTTTGTTGCCTTACAACCTGGAATTAAAATATTTTTTTTGGGGGGGTTGTATTATTTGATGTACACAACATGCCTACCACTTTGAAGATGCAAAATATT
The DNA here is from genome assembly GCF_013265735.2 of Oncorhynchus mykiss. Classification (NCBI taxonomy): domain Eukaryota; kingdom Metazoa; phylum Chordata; class Actinopteri; order Salmoniformes; family Salmonidae; genus Oncorhynchus; species Oncorhynchus mykiss. Next base: position 31,767,973 of record NC_048576.1, read on the forward strand.
TTTTATTGTGAAACAAACAAGAAATAAGACAATAAAACTGAAAACTTGAGCGTGCATAACTATTCACCCTCCTAAAGTCAATACTTTGTAGAGCCACCTTCTGCAGCAATTACAGCTGCAAGTCTCTGGGGTATGTTTCAAAAGCTTTGCGCATCTAGCCACTGGGATTTCTGCCCATTCTTCAAGGCAAAACTGCTCCAGCTCCTTCAATTTGGATGGGTTCCGCTGGTGTACAGCCAACTTTAAGTCATACCACAGATTCTCAATTGGATTGAGGTCTGGGCTTTGACTAGGCCATTCCAAGACATTTAAATGTTTCCTCTTAAATCAGTTGAGTGTTGCTTTAGCAGTATGCTTAGGGTCATTGTCCTGTTGGAAGGTGAACTTCCGTCCCAGTCTCAAATCTCTGGAAGACTGAAACAGGTTTGCCTCAAGAATTTCCCTGTATTTAGTGCCATCCATCATTCCTTCAACTCTGACCAGTTTCCCAGTCCCTGCCGATGAAAAACACCCCATAGCATGATGCTGCCACCACCATGCTTCACTGTGGGGATGGTGTTCTCGGGGTGATGATGAGGAGTTGGGTTTGCGCCAGACATAGCATTTTCCTTGATGGCCAAAAAGCTCAATTTTAGTCTTATCTGACCAGAGTACCTTCTTCCATATGTTTGGGGAGTCTCCAACATGCCTTTTGGGGAACACCAAACGTGTTTGCAAATTATTTTCTTTAAGCAATGGATTTTTTCTGGCCACTCTTCCATAAAGTCAAGCTGTGTGGAGTGTATGGTTTAATAAAGTGGTCCTACGGACAGATACTCCCATCTCCACTGTGGAGCGTTGCGGCTCCTTCAGGGTTATCTTTTGTCAGTTTGTTGCCTCTGATTAATGCACTCCTTGCCTGGTCAGTGAGTTTTGGTGGGCGGTCCTGTCTTGGCAGGTTTGTTGTGGTCCCATATTCTTTCTATTTTTTAATGATGGATTTAATGGTGCTCCATTAGATGTTTAAAGTTTCAGATATTTTTTTATAACCCAAACCTGATCTGTACTTCTCCACAACTGTGTCCCTGACCTGTTCGGAGAGCTCCTTGGTCTTCATGGTGCCACTTGCTTGGTGGTGCCCCTTGCTTAGTGGTGTTGCAGACTCTGGGGCCTTTCAGAACAGGTGTATATATACTGAGATCATGTGACAGATCATGTGACACTGATTGCACATAGGTGGACTTTATTTAACTAATTATGTGACTTCTAAAGGTAATTGGTTGCACCAGATCTAATTTAGTGGTTTCATAGCAAAGGGGGTGAATACATATGCACACACCACTTTTCCGTTTTTATTTTATTTTTTGAAACAAGTAATTATTTTAATTTCACTTCACCAATTTGGACTATTTTGTGCATGTCCATTACATGAAATCCAAATAAAAAATATATTTAAATTACAGGTTATAATGCAACAAAATAGGAAAAACGCCAAGGGGGATGAATACTTTTGCAAGGTACTGTATATGGTAGCGGGTGAACAGGCCGTGGCTCGGGTGGCTGAGGTCCTTGATTATCTTCTTGGCCTTCTTGTGACACCAGGTGCTGTAAATGTCCAGGAGGGCAGGCAGTGTGCCCCCAGTGACACGTTGGGCTGACTGCACCACCCTCTGGAGAGCCCGCTCTGGAGAGGCTGCTCTCAATGGTGCATCTGTAGAAGTTTGTGATGATATTAGTGAAATATTAGTGAAATTTTGAAAAGTTTGTCCTGCCTACCAGTAGCAATACCACAAACATCATCATTGCCATGTGTTACGGCCATACAGCAAGCACAAATTTCTGAGAGAAGACATGCTGTTCAAAGTAGCTGAGCCACTAACCAGTATTACCCAGCAGCCTTCTCTCTGATCTACATGGAGCCTTACTAAGCAGCAGCAGCAGCAGCAACTCCCCTATGGCTTATCTCAAAACACGTCTCACCTAACCTGACCCTGTTTCTCATGTGCTGCAACATGATGTGATCCCAAACAGTACAATATATACTGTCTTTATACTGTCACACAGGTAGCCATGGGAAATATTATGGGAGTCTCATAACCTGTTCAAAATGTCTCCTGTTTCATTGCTAATTCAAACCCAGATTAGGAAGTTCCAAGAGAAAGTACAGCCATTTTATAGCCTTTTCCAGTCAATACCACCTTTACTACTGCTGTTCAAAGTTTTTATTTATTTTGTAAAATCTCTAACTGTTTTAATGCGGTCATCGATCACACCCCTCTCCCCCCTCCTACCCACCTAGCAGAGGAAAGACAGAGTCCTTGGGTAGGGCTTACAGATTGATCACCTCTCATAAGCTCAATATAATGACAGAGAGAGAGGCCAGGCTAATTCCTGAAGTGATAGATGTTTTGTAAAGTGACTCAGAGTCTTGAGGAGAAACCAACAGTCCCTGGTTATCTGCTCTGAAGTTACCGAAGTGTAGTCAGTAATGACAGTGTCTGACTATGAGAGAAAGCTTTGAATAAATGTGAATAGAAACACCCTCAATAACAGACAGCACACCTAGGGAGCTGCAAACAGTCAAGCAATGGACGTATTTTTCATTCTGGGATGATTTAACTTATTTGTGAACAAAATGGTGTATGTGTGTGCGTGTGTGCAGTGGTGGAAAAAGTACCAAATGTTCATACTTGAGTAAAAGTAAAGATACCTTAAATGAAAATGACTCAAGTAAAAGTGAAAATCACCCAGTAAAATACTAATTGAGTTAAAGTCTAAAATTATTTGGTTTTAAATGTACTTAAGTATTTTTATATTAAGCAAACCAGACAAGATGATTTTCTTGTTTTTTACATTTACGGATAGCAGGGGTATTCTGACAAAAATCTCAAACGAAGCATTTGTTTTTAGTGAGTCTGCGAGATAAGAGGCAGTAAGGATGAGTAAGGGGTGTTATCTTGATAAGTATGTGAATTAGACCATTTTAATGTCCTGCTAAGCATTCAAAATGTAACAAGTACTTTTGGGTGTCAAAGAAAATGTAAGGACTAAAAAGTACATTATTTTCTTTAGGAATGTAGTGGAGTAAAAGTAAAAATTTTCATATTTATAAATAGTAAAGTACAGATACCCCCAAAAATAACTTAAGTAAAAATACTTTTAAGTAATACTTAAGTACTTTACACCACTGTGTGTGTGCATGCGTTTGTGCGCATGCGTAATTTAATGCACTTGTTGATGTTTTTTTACAGTATTGCCACCTTAACCACTCATACCTTACGAGTAAACTCCGGGACCATCAATGACAGATCAATGTGATCCTCTCTCCTACTCTATTTAGTCGTTGTTTATTTATTTTTGGACATCCTGAATGTCTCATTATTAATATAGTCAGATAACCAGTTACTGGCCAGATTTTAAATGAATCTCAAATAACACAACGACACACTCTCATCCAGATTGTTCTTTGTTAGTGAAAAAATATTTGCTATGATGGATAGAAATCTCCAGTCCTGGGTAATGCTGTTTGATTCTGGCCATGAAAAAGGGCCATTAATAAAGTTCTCGGGGCTGAAAGCATAAGTACTTGGGTTATTACGTGCATAAGCAGGAAATTACATGGATTAGCCACAAATTCAATTTCCAGGACACATGCTGTCTATGTGCCTCTCCTGCCTGATTGGGGAAAATGGGGAGATAGAAAAACAATAGGAAATCCACTGGCTAAAATGAGCATTCACTTTACTGTAGGAGCTTTCCCCTCTCATAAGGGGTTCTGTTGTGATGGACCAAATGTCAGCTAATGGCTTGGCTCTCCAATAGAAGAGCAGCCTTCATTGACCTCCTCATCCCAGCCTCGCAGGCAGCCCACTCACCACCCACTGGGCACACACTGGTTGAATCAACGTTGTCCTGCTTATTTCAAGGAAATGACGTTGAATGTGGAATAGATGTTAAATTGATGTCTGTTTGCAGTGGGCAGGCCCCATCACATCACTACTGTCTGTCTGAGTGCACAGGCAGGCACAACCAGGGATAGAACTCACTCGCTCACAGATCCCCTTCTGCACGCAAACTTAATTATATTTTAATGGTCTCTCCCCAATCGTAAATATCCCACAATCCAGCGCATGTGTTTAATAAAGCAGATCTGATTATGTGGGAGGGCGAGTTTATTAAAACTGTATTTCTTCCGTACCCCCTTACTCAAGGGTTTGTCTGCTATTATTTCTCAATGTTGCAGCATGTTCTCTCCTGCTCCTTTCCTCCATCTCTCCTCTTTCAACAGTGTTTTATGTAAGTTTTCTCTGCAGTTGTATGATGGTGTGCTGAGTCTGTTAGCCTGAACTCCTTTTTCTCCCCATTACTTAGTTAAGTATTGACCTCAGTCATACTGCCTATTCCTCTTTCGAACCTAAATCAGAGAGCTCTATTTTAACAAACCTAACACAATGGTTAATCTAAGTTCTGTCAGAAATATTTTTGCTATTTTCACAGTCGTTATTATGGGAGCAATAGCTGGTGGTGGTACGAAAGGGCTGGGTTTTTATTATTTAACAAGTTGTAGGTGTGATGAAGACTTGACCACTCACTGGCCAATCAAGGTGTTCCATGGCTTAATACTGCATGCACTTCTCTAAAGTTTTGTCATCAGGAATCAAGGTAAAACCCAGATGCAGACTGTCGAAGTAACAATATTTATTATAGCAACAGGGGCAGGCAATGACATGTCAAGGCAGGCAGGGGTCATTAATCCAGAGTATAGGGGCAAAGGTACAGGACGGCAGGCAGGCTCAGGGTCAGGACAGGTAGAGTAGTCTGGCAGGCGGGCTTAGAGACAGGACAGGCAAGGGTCAAAACCAGGGGAGGGCGAGAAAAGGAGAGACTGGGAAAAAGCAGGAGCTGAGAAAAGCCGCTGGTTGACTCGACAAACAAGTCGAACTTGCAACGGACAAACAGAGAACCCAGGTATAATGGGGAAGATGGGCAATACCTGGAGGGGGGTGGAGACAATCACAAGGACAGGTGAAACAGATCAGGGTGAGACATCTGTAGGTTACTGGTGGTCTATGCATTGTCATCAACTCCAATTCGGCTGGGGGCAAGGAATACGCTTGTCCTAGTCCATTGTGGATTGATTCTACAGTTTATTAAATAGCATAGGCTATAGACTAGTAACGATTAAAAGAGCACCACTGAAAATGTCTGACAATGTGATGTCGTGTCTTTGGCATCATTAAACTGAAGACTGTTATTTTATCAAATCAATTCTCTGTAATTATTATTACGTGTTTAAACTAATCACGTAAATGTAATTAACTAGGAAGTCGGGGCACCAAGGAAAATATTCAGATTACAAAGTTATATTTTTCCTAATAAAACGTTCAGATATTTTAATATTATTCTGAATTATTCTTTACCTCACGTTAGTCTCATTCCAAACATCGTAAATTGTTGGTTATCTGCACGAACCCAGTCTTCACTATGAATCATCCATATGTCAATTGTCTCAATCATTTATTTATTAACTAACTAAATAATCACAGAAATTCATAAACAAACAGTAGTACATATGGTTACAAGGAAATGATAGAGGAGATTCCCTAGTGGGATAAACCGATATTGGTGGATTAAAGGGAAGTGATTAAGTGGATAGGTACATGTGATGTAAAATGGTTGAGTGTTTACTCAAAAAGAAAATACATGTTTGTAATTTGTCTGAAAATAATTGAAAATAATAGAGTCTTACTCTAATGTTATGTACATTGCCTTCAAAAAGTATTCACACCCCTTGACTTTTTCCACATTTTATTGTGTTACAAAGTGGGATTAAAATGGATTTAATTGTCAATGATCTACACAAAATACTCTAAGTGGAAAAAACTTTTTTTTCTATTAATGGAAAACTAAACGCTAATATATCTTGATTAGATACCGTAAGTATTCAACACCCTGAGTCAATACATGTTAGAATCACTTTTGGCAGTCATTACAGTTGTGAGTATTTCTGGGTAAGTCTCTAAGAGCTTTCCACACCCGGAATGTATAATATTTGCCCATTATTCTTTAATAAATTCTTCAAGCTCTGTCAAGTTGGTTGTTGATCATTGCTATATAGCCATTTTCAAGTCTTTCCATAGATTTTCAAGCCGATTTAAGTCAGAACTGTAACTAGTTCACATTCAATGTCGTCTAAGTAAGCAATTCCAGCATATAGTTGGCCTTGTGTTTTAGGTAATTGTCCTGCTGAAAGGTGAATTTGTCTCCCAGTGTTTGTTGGAAAGCAGACTGAACCAAGTCTTCTCTATTCTGTTTATTTCTATCCTAAAAAAACGACCTAGTCCTTACCGATGACAAGCATACAGTACCTATAACATGATAGGCTACAATGACCTTGGTCATGATCATGAATGCCGCAAATGACATGTAACTAAACTATAAGTTCCTTTATTTCACTGGTGCCTTTTCATTATCTGCATAGATACTTTTTTATTTTAATAAGACCTCTTGAAGTATAAAGAAATACTGCTATTAGCCCATACAAACGCATTGAATAACAGATTCACCACATGGAACAAAATTTAGTCCCCCCCCAAAAAAATCTAAGGGAAGTTTATTCTGGAGAGATTTAAGAAAGATCAGGAAACCTTTTTTATGTATGAATTTAAGCCCCTGTTTTTGGCATTAAGTCTCCATAAGGAAAGTATTCAGACCCCTTGACTTTTTCCACATTTTGTTAATTATATTACTGCCTTATTCTAAAATGGATTAAATAAATAAAAACGCTCATCAATCTACACACAATATCCCATAATGAAAAGCAAAAACAGGTTTTTAGAACCTTCACTCCAAGTCAAAACTCCAAACCTACAACCAGATTTTAGATGGAATTACCTGGAATGCTTCCTACACCCAAGGAGTATTATTCCCCAACTATACAGCAAATGCTCTGGGAAACAAACAGAAACCTGAAAACACCATCCAACCTGGAACTGAGACTGAAAGCTACCAAGCTTGCTAGGACAAAGAGATACAACTTCAATTAGCACTGACATGTGAAGCGAAAAGTGTCGAAGCCTTTGAGCACAACAAATGGAAGGCTACTCCACCCAAACCCAGAGGCCTTGAAGCTCCCTCCTGCTGCACTGCTGCTTGGATTCCACCTGGCGATCTGTTCACCGTCTGCTCTGATTGTATCCCCCTTTCTGGTACAGATACCCTCCATCATCCTCTCTCCCGAACTTTCGCTCACCTCCACCACACAGGCACTGGAGGGGCGAGTGACTCTGAACTTACAATGGCTAGCCCCAAGTCGTTATATATTTGATTTTTTTCTTGTGCATTTTGCTTTTTCGCTATTTTCCTCATGACTCCTGCATGCTTTGTTGACTACGAACTTTCTTTACCCAACCGTGGGACAGACTATGTTTGTTCCCACACTCAGGACTCTGACTCTCTATTGATTACACAGACTTTTGGCCTCCCATCCCATTCTAACCACCTCTCGCCGGCTTTGTATTCATGTTACCTGATGAAACTGCTGTACAATGTGATCTTGTTGACATCTGATGCACATTCAGACATCATAAATCAGTAATGCAGATCTCTCCCTGTCCTATGCTATGCCTTGATTGTATTACTGTTGATGATATCTGGAAATGTGCATGTACACCCTGGCCCATCTACAGTTGCTAGACCCAAATCTGACTTGCGCTCTGATATCTGCTTCACTGATTTCTGCTCTTGTAAAAGCCTGGGTTTTCTGCACGATAACACTAGAAGCTTATTACCTCAAATGGATACATTGAAAGTGTGGGTTCACAGCTCCAATCCAGATGTGTTGGTCAATACTGAGACGTGGTAAGGGATGGGTAGCGTCAAGAAGTTTTAAGGAAGAGCGTTTTGAATACTGATGTTAACGTTTCTAGTTATAACCTTTTTTCGGCAAGACAGATCTTCCAAAGGTGGGGGAGTGGCAAATTTGACCAAGGATCACCTTCAGTGCTCTACCAAGTCTGTCCCCAAACAATTTGATTTGCTATTTTTAAATTGTTGGCTGTTGCTGGGTGCTTTCGTCCTCCATCAGCACTGGCCTGTACCCTACCTGCCCTAAGCTCTCTCCTGGCCCCTTACACTAAGTCTGAATTTGTCCTGCTAGGTGACCTAAACTGGGACAGGCTTATACCACCTGACCAAGTCCTAAAGCCTACCTAAATCTTTCTCAGATTATTACCAGTCCCACAAGGTATGACTCCAAACACACAGAAAAGGCCACTTTTCTTGATGTTATCCTCACAAATTATCCTGATATGTATACAGTCTGGTGTTTTCTGTAATGACCTTAGGGATCACTGTTTTACAGCCTGTGGTCGTAATGGCTGATCAGTGAAACGACTTGTCCTAATTTGTCATAGACACTTGCTTAAAAAACTTTAATGAGCAAGCCTTCCTTCATGAAATGGCCTCTGTAAAATGGTATAGAATCAAGCTTGATCCCCTCTGTCAATGATGCTTGGACCTTCTTTTTTGATATTTTCAGTGGTATTTTTAACAAACACGCCCCCATAAAGAAAATTAGAATTAAAAACAGGTTCAGCCCCTGGTTCGACCGTGATCTTGCAGAGTTACGCCACTTTAAGAATTGCATTGGGGAAAGGGTTGGCACACGCATACTCAGGCTGTATGGCTATCGTTTAGGAAAATGAGAAATACAGTGCCTTGCGAAAGTATTCGGCCCCCTTGAACTTTGCGACCTTTTGCCACATTTCAGGCTTCAAACATAAAGATATAAAACTGTATTTTTTTTGTGAAGAATCAACAACAAGTAGGACACAATCATGAAGTGGAACGACATTTATTGGATATTTCAAACTTTTTTAACAAATCAAAAACTGAAAAATTGGGCGTGCAAAATTATTCAGCCCCTTTACTTTCAGTGCAGCAAAGTCTCTCCAGAAGTTCAGTGAGGATCTCTGAATTATCCAATGTTGACCTAAATGACTAATGATGATAAATACAATCCACCTGTGTGTAATCAAGTCTCCGTATAAATGCACCTGCACTGTGATAGTCTCAGATGTCCGTTAAAAGCGCAGAGAGCATCATGAAGAACAAGGAACACACCAGGCAGGTCCGAGATACTGTTGTGAAGAAGTTTAAAGCCGGATTTGGATACAAAAAGATTTCCCAAGCTTTAAACATCCCAATGAGCACTGTGCAAGCGATAATATTGAAATGGAAGGAGTATCAGACCACTGCAAATCTACCAAGACCTGGCTGTCCCTCTAAACTTTCAGCTCATACAAGGAGAAGACTGATCAGAGATGCAGCCAAGAGGCCCATGATCACTCTGGATGAACTGCAGAGATCTACAGCTGAGGTGGGAGACTCTGTCCATAGGACAACAATCAGTCATATGTTGCACAAATCTGGCCTTTATGGAAGAGTGGCAAGAAGAAAGCCATTTCTTAAAGATATCCATAAAAAGTGTTGTTTAAAGTTTGCCACAAGCCACCTGGGAGACACACCAAACATGTGGAAGAAGGTGCTCTGGTCAGATGAAACCAAAATGGAACTTTTTTGGCAACAATGTAAAACGTTATGTTTGGCGTAAAAGCAACACAGCTGAACACACCATCCCCACTGTCAAACATGGTGGTGGCAGCATCATGGTTTGGGCCTGCTTTTCTTCAGCAGGGACAGGGAAGATGGTTAAAATTGATGGGAAGATGGATGGAGCCAAATACAGGACCATTCTGGAAGAAAACCTGATGGAGTCTGCAAAAGACCTAAGACTGGGACGGAGATTTGTCTTCCAACAAGACAATGATCCAAAACATAAAGCAAAATCTACAATGGAATGGTTCAAAAATAAACATATCCAGGTGTTAGAATGGCCAAGTCAAAGTCCAGACCTGAATCCAATCGAGAATCTGTGGAAAGAACTGAAAACTGCTGTTCACAAATGCTCTCCATCCAACCTCACTGAGCTCGAGCTGTTTTGCAAGGAGGAATGGGAAAAAATGTCAGTCTCTCGATGTGCAAAACTGATAGAGACATACCCCAAGCGACTTACAGCTGTAATCGCAGCAAAAGGTGGCGCTACAAAGTATTAACTTAAGGGGGCTGAATAATTTTGCACGCCCAATTTTTCAGTTTTTGATTTGTTAAAAAAGTTTGAAATATCCAATAAATGTCGTTCCACTTCATGATTGTGTCCCACTTGTTGTTGATTCTTCACAAAAAAATACAGTTTTATATCTTTATGTTTGAAGCCTGAAATGTGGCAAAAGGTCGCAAAGTTCAAGGGGGCCGAATACTTTCGCAAGGCACTGTAAGTGCACTCAGGCTGTCTGGAAGGCCAAAGTGAGTTACTCTAAGGAGCAGTTCTCTCTGTGGGTCTTACCCCAATAAGTTCTGGAAAATGGTTAAAGACCTGGAGAATAAACCCTCCTCCTCACAGCTGCCCATGTCCCTTAAAGTTGATGATGTGGTTGCTACTGACAAGAAGCACATGGCTGAGCTCTTTAGTCGCCACTTCATTAAGTCAGGATTCCTATTTGACTCAGCCATGCCTCCTTGCCCATCTAACATTTCCTCATCTCTCACCCCTTGTGGAAATGTGACTATCCCCGATGCTTCTCCCTCTTTTTCCCCTGCCCCGCTACAAAGTTTCTCCCTGCAGGCAGTCACTGAGTCCGAGGTGCTAATGGAGCTCCTGAAACTTGACCCCGAGAAAACATCTGGGTCAGATGGTTGAGACGCTTTCTTCTTTAAGGTTGTTGCCCTTATCATTGCCAAGTTACCTCCAACCTTTTTAACCTGTCTCTCCTTTCTGGGGAGGTTCCTAATGCTTGGAAGGCAGCCACGGTTCATTCTTCATTTAAAGGGGAGATCAAGCTGATGTAATAGTATAACTTTAGACCGTCCCCTCGCCCATACCCGGGGGCGAACCAGGGACCCTCTGCACACATCAACAACAGTCACCCACGAAGCATCGTTACCCATCGCCCCACAAAAGCCGCGGCCCTTGCGCAGCAAGGGGAACTACTACTTCAAGGTCTCAGAGCAAGTGACGTCACCGATTGAAACGCTATTTAGCGCGCACTGCTAATTAAGCTAGCCGTTTCACATCCGTTACACTCACCCCCCTTTTGACCTTCCTCCTTTTCCGCAGCAACCAGTGATCCGGGTCAACAGCATCAATGTAACAGTATAACTTTAGACCGTCCCCTCGCCCATACCCGGGAGCGAACCAGGGACCCTCTGCACACATCAACAACAGTCACCCTCAAAGCATCGTTACCCATCGCTCCACAAAAGCCGCGGCCCTTGCAGAGCAAGGGGAACTACTACTTCAAGGTCTCAGAGCAAGTGACGTCACCGATTGAAACGCTATTTAGCGCGAACACCGCTAACTAGCTAGCCATTTCACATCCGTTACACTGATCCTAACTGTTATAGGCCTATTTCTATTTTGCCCTGTTTATCAAAAGTGTTTGAAAAACTTGTCAATAATCAACTGACTGGCTTTCTTGATATCTATAGTATTCTCTCTGGAATGCAATCTGGTTTCCACTCAGGTCATGGATGTGTCACTGCAACCTTAAAGTTCCTCAATGATGTCACCATTGCCCTTGATTCTAAGCAATGTTGTGCTGCTATTTTTAATGACTTGGCCAAAGCTTTTGATATGGTAGACCATTCCATTCTTGTGGGCCGGCTAAGGAGTATTGGTGTCTCTGAGGGTTTTTTGGCCTGGTTTGCTAACTACCTCCCTCAAAGAGTGCAGTGTATAAAGTCAGAAAATCTGCTGTCCCCGCCACTGACTGTCACAAAGGGAGTATCCCAAGGCTCAATCTTAGTCCCCACACTCTTCTCAATTTACATCAACAACATAGCTCAGGCAGTAGGAAGCTCTCTCATCCATGTATATACAGATTACATAGTTTTATACTCAGCTGGCCCCTCCCCAGATTCTGTGTTAAATGCTCTACAACAAAGCTTTCTTAGTGTCCAACAAGTTTTCTCTACCCTTAACCTTGTTCTGAACACCACCAAAACAAAGGTCATGTGGTTTGGTAAGAAGAATGCATCTCTCCCCACATGTGTGATTACTACTTCTGAGGGTTTAGAGCTTGAGGTAGTCACCTCAAACAAGTACTTGGGAGTATGGCTAGACGGTACACTGTCCTTCTCTCAGCACATGTCAAAGCTGCAGGCTAAAGTTAAATCTAGACTTGGTTTCCACTATTGTAATTGCTCCTCTTTCACCCCAGCTGCCAAACTAACCCTGATTCAGATGACCATTCTACCCATGCTAGATTACAGAGACATCATTTATAGATCGTCAGGTAAGGTCTATCTCGAGCGGCTAGATGTTCTTTAACATTCAGCTATCAGATTTGCCACCAATGCTCCTTATAGTACACATCACTGCACTCTATACTCCTCTATAAACTGGTCATCTCTACAGCCCCCGTGATATGCAGCTGTTCAGGGAAGCTAGAAACCATTATACACAGGCAGTTAGAAAAGCCAAGGCTAGCTTTTTCAAGCAGAAATTTGCTTCTTGCAACACTAACTCAAAAAAGTTCTGGGACACTGTAAAGTCCATGGAGAATAAGAACACCTCCTCCCAGCTGCCCACTGCACTGAAGATAGGAAACACTGTCACCACTGATAAATCCACCATAATTGAAAATTTCAATAAGCATTTTTCTACTGCTGGCCATGCTTTCCACCTGGCTACTCCTACCCCTGTCAACAGCACTGCACCCCCAACAGCAACTCGCCCAAGCCTTCCCCATTTCTCCTTCTCCCAAATCCATTCAGCTGATGTTCTGAAAGAGCTGCAAAATCTGGACCCCTACAAATCAGCCGGGCTAGACAATCTGGACCCTTTCTTTCTAAAATTATCTGCCGAAATTGTTGCCACCCCTATTACTAGCCTGTTCAACCTCTCTTTCGTGTCGTCTGAGATTCCCAAAGATTGGAAAGCAGCTGCGGTCATCCCCCTCTTCAAAGGGGGGGACACTCTTGACCCAAACTGCTACAGACCTATATCTATCCTACCATGCCTTTCTAAGGTCTTCGAAAGCCAAGTCAACAAACAGATTACCGACCATTTTGAATCTCACCATACCTTCTCTGCTATGCAATCTGGTTTCAGAGCTGGTCATGGGTGCACCTCAGCCACGCTCAAGGTCCTAAACGATATCTTAACCGCCATCGATAAGAAACATTACTGTGCAGCCGTATTCATTGATCTGGCCAAGGCTTTCGACTCTGTCAATCACCACATCCTCATCGGCAGACTCAACAGCCTTGGTTTCTCAAATGATTGCCTCGCCTGGTTCACCAACTACTTCTCTGATAGAGTTCAGTGTGTCAAATCTGAGGGTCTGTTGTCCGGACCTCTGGCAGTCTCTATGGGGGTGCCACAGGGTTCAATTCTTGGACCGACTCTCTTCTCTGTATACATCAATGAGGTCGCTCTTGCTGCTGGTGAGTCTCTGATCCACCTCTACGCAGACGACACCATTCTGTATACTTCCGGCCCTTCTTTGGACACTGTGTTAACAACCCTCCAGGCAAGCTTCAATGCCATACAACTCTCCTTCCGTGGCCTCCAACTGCTCTTAAATACAAGTAAAACTAAATGCATGCTCTTCAACCGATCACTACCTGCACCTACCCGCCTGTCCAACATCACTACTCTGGACGGCTCTGACTTAGAATACGTGGACAACTACAAATACTTAGGTGTCTGGTTAGACTGTAAACTCTCCTTCCAGACCCATATCAAACATCTCCAATCCAAAGTTAAATCTAGAATTGGCTTCCTATTTCGCAACAAAGCATCCTTCACTCATGCTGCCAAACATACCCTTGTAAAACTGACCATCCTACCAATCCTCGACTTTGGCGATGTAATTTACAAAATAGCCTCCAATACCCTACTCAACAAACTGGATGCAGTCTATCACAGTGCAATCCGTTTTGTCACCAAAGCCCCATACACTACCCACCATTGCGACCTGTACGCTCTCGTTGGCTGGCCCTCGCTTCATACTCGTCGCCAAACCCACTGGCTCCATGTCATCTACAAGACCCTGCTAGGTAAAGTCCCCCCTTATCTCAGCTCGCTGGTCACCATAGCATCTCCCACCTGTAGCACACGCTCCAGCAGGTATATCTCTCTAGTCACCCCCAAAACCAATTCTTTCTTTGGCCGCCTCTCTTTCCAGTTCTCTGCTGCCAATGACTGGAACGAACTACAAAAATCTCTGAAACTGGAAACACTTATCTCCCTCACTAGCTTTAAGCACCAACTGTCAGAGCAGCTCACAGATTACTGCACCTGTACATAGCCCACATATAATTTAGCCCTATCAACTACCTCTTTCCCAACTGTATTTAATTTATTTATTTATTTTGCTCCTTTGCACCCCATTATTTTTATTTCTACTTTGCACATTCTTCCATTGCAAAACTACCATTCCAGTGTTTTACTTGCTATATTGTATTTACCTTGCCACCAAGGCCTTTTTTTTGCCTTTACCTCCCTTCTCACCTCATTTGCTCACATTGTATATAGACTTGTTTATACTTTATTATTGACTGTATGTTTGTTTTACTCCATGTGTAACTCTGTGTTGTTGTATCTGTCGAACTGCTTTGCTTTATCTTGGCCAGGTCGCAATTGTAAATGAGAACTTGTTCTCAACTTGCCTACCTGGTTAAATAAAGGTAAAATAAAATAAATAAAAAAATAAACAAGACCCACTGGTTGATACTTGTTTATAAAACCCTCTTAGTCCTCACTCCCCATTATCTGAGATATCTACTGCAGCCAGCCACATTCTGTTAAAGGTCCCGAAAGCACACATATCCTTAGGTCACTCGTCTTTTCAGTTCGCTGCACCTAGCGACTGGAAAGAGCTGCATCAAACACTCAATCTGGACAGTTTTATCTCAATCTCTTCATTCAAAGACTCAATCATGGACACTCTTACTGACAGTTGTGGCTGCTTTGCGTGATGTATTGTTGTCTCTACCTGCTTGCCCTTTGTGCTGTTGTCTGTGCCCAATAATGTTTGCACCATGTTTTGTGCTGCTACCATGTTGTGCTGCTACCATGTTGTTGTCATGTTGTGTTGCTACCTTGCTGTGTTGTCATGTGTTGCTGCCTTGCTATGTTGTTGTCATAGGTCTCTCTTTATGTAGTGTTGTGTTGTCTCTCTTGTCGTGATGTGTGTTTTGTCCTTTATTTTTTAAATCCCAGCCCCCGTCCCCGCAGGAGGCCTTTTGCCTTTTGGTAGGCCGTCATTGTGAATAAGAATTTGTTCTTAACTGACTTGCCAAGTTAAATAAAGGTTAAATAAAAAATAAAATAAATAAAAAAGAGCTGGCTACCCAGCCAAACTCACCAATCGGGGGAGACAGGCCTTGGTCAGGGAGGTGACAAAGAACCCAATGGTCACTCTGACAGAGCTCTGGAGTTCCTCTGTTGAGATGGGGGAACCTCCCAGAAGGAGAACCATCTCTGCAACACTCCACCAATCAGGCCTTTATGGTAGAGTGACCAGATGGAAGCCACTCCTCAGTAAAAGGCACATGACAGCCCGCATGGAGTTTGCCAAAAGGCACCTAAACGACTCTCAGACCCTGAGAAACAAGATTATCTGGTCTGATGAACCCAAGATTGAACTCTTTGGCCTGAATGCCAAGTGTCGCGTCTGGAGGAAACTTGTCACCAGGAACATGGTGGTGGCAGCATCATGCTTTAGGGATGTTTTTCAGTGGCAGGGACTGAGAGACTAGACAGGATTGACGGAAAGACTAACAATGCAAAGTACAGAGAGATCCTTGATGAAAACCTGCTCCAGAATGCTTAGGACCTCAGACTGGGGTGAATGTTCATCTTCCAACAGGACAATGACCCTAAGCACACAGCCAAGACAACGCAGAAGTGGCTTCGGGACAAGTTTCTGTCCTTGAGTGGCCCAGGCATTGCTCAGACTTGAACCTCTCTGGAGAGACCTGAAAATAGCTGTGCAGCGACGCTCCCCATCCTACCTGACAGAGTTTGAGAGCATCTGCAGAGAAGAATGGGAGAAACTCCCCAAATACAGGTGTGCTTTTAACGTAATTCCCAAGAAGACTCAAGGCTGTAATCGCTGCCAACGGTGCTTCAACAACATACTGAGTAAAGGGTCTGAATACTTATGTCAAATGTGATATTTCAGTTATTTATTTTTAATACATTTGCTAAAATTTCTAAAAACCTGTTTTTGCTTTGTCATTATGGGGTATTGTGTGTAGATTGATGATAGGGAAAACTATTTAATCTATGTTAGAATAAGGCTGTAACATAACAAAATGTGGAAAAAGTCAAGGGGTCTGAATACTTTCTGAATGCACTGTATCTGATGTAACAATTCTTAGCTACAGTTCTCTGCACTTGTGTGTCTCTACATCTGAGACTACACTGTTTTTACCATTTATTTTGTATGTTACGTTTACCATATATCATTGTTGTTGAATACCCAGTTCTCTTGAGTTAAATAGTGCATTTTAGAATTTGACAATTCTTTTGATATCTGAATGTCTAGCATCTGTTTGATGCTACAGAGCCCTGTAAAGCTTATATAAATATCCTCTGTGGATCCATAAGCGCAGACAAATGTCAAGATGCATAATTATTTATAGTGGTTCTAAATCAGAGCTCTCCAACCTTATTCCTGGAGAGCTACCGTCCTGTAGGTTTTCACTCCATTCCTAATCTCGTATACCTGATTCTAATAATTAGCTGGTTGATAAGCTGAACCAGGTAAATTACAACTGGGGTTGGAGCGAAAACCTACAGGAGGGTAGCTCTCCAGGAACAGGGTTAGAAACCCCTGTTCTACCATAGGAGGTTGGTGGCACCTTAATTGGGGAGAACGGGCTTGTGGTAGTGGTAGTGGAATGGTATCAAATACATCAAACACACGGTTTCCATGTGTTTGATGCCATTTCATTTGCTCCGTTCCGGCCATTATTATGAGCTGTCCTCCCCTCAGCAGCCTCCTGTGTGTTCTACATGGTCTTATGCTGAGCCACACTGGCTGCCTTTACGAATTGTTGTATGGGAGATATGAGGTGCCATTTATCCTCAATTGAGCTCATTTACAACAATACATTTACTGTCTAAGCACAACCAAAACCCCTTTCGTCATCTCAAAGAACTTTCTGTAAACCTCCCCCAGTCCATTGACTTTGACAGAACATTCTTGTCAATAGTAGACCTTTGCAGGCTAATTTTGTAGGCATGTCTTTGTATTGTCTTTTGATAACCTGCAGAGAGAATTCGGTAATTACTGTTCTAGTCTTGATTTTATAGCTTTCAGTGTACCCTGCTGGTTTCTGTCCCACAACATTGTTGTGCTCTATAACCGCAACGTGTGTCCACTCCCTCATGCTTGTGAACTCAAAATTCCCCCGCTTTGGTGTATTTTTCAGCAGGGCATTGTGGAATGATTCCAGATAACCTGAGTTGTACAAAGAGAAAAGGGAAAAAGGGAAAAGTGGTAGACTAAATTGGTTACATGGTCTAGAAGGTACTCTGTGATCCTCAGGTTACCTCTAACCACCTGTCACCCCAGTGTTTCATGGGAGCCTGACAAACTGGCTGAGGCATGGGAGCCTGCTGAGCCTACCGAGTCTTGTGAACCTGTCGAACCAGCTGAGGCATGGAAGCCTGTTGGGCTAGCTGAGGCATCCTCGGTAGACTCGTCAACGGACGCTTGACGGGCCAACCGGGTCTTGTAAACCTGACATGCTGAGGCATGGAAACCTGACGAGCCAGCTGAGCCATCCCCAGTTGCAACATCCGGACCCGACGCTGGGAGTCGGGAAGCAAGAACAGGGAGTGAATTTAATTATAAATAACACGAGGAACAAAACAAGAAACATATCAAAGCTGCAGGCTAAAGTTAAATCTAGACTTAGTTTCCTCTGTCATAATCGCTCCTCTTTAACCCCAGCTACCAAACTAACCCTAATTAAATAACCAACCTACCCATGCTAGATTACGGAGACATCATTTATAGATCAGCAGGTAAGGGTGCTCTCGAGCGGCTAGATGTTCTTTACCATTCGGCCATCAGATTTGCCACCAATGCTCCTTATAGGACACATCACTGCACTCTATACTCCTCTGTAAACTGGTCATCTCTGTATACCCATCGCAAGACCCACTGGTTGATTCTTATTTATAAAACCCTCTTAGGCCTCACGCCCCACTATCTGAGAAGTCTACTGCAGCCCTCATCCTCCACATAAACACCCGTTCTGCCTGTCACATTCTGTTAAAGGTCCCCAAAGCACACACTTCCCTGGGTCTCTCGTCTTTTCAGTTCGCTGCACCTAGCGACTGGAACGAGCTGCAACAAACACTCAAACAGGACAGTTTTATCTCAATCTCTTCATTCAAAGACTCATTCATGGACACTCTTAATGACAGTTGTGGCTGCTTTGCGTGATGTATTGTTGTCTCTACCTTCTTGCCCTTTTTGCTGTTGTCTGTGCCCAATAATGTGTGTACCATGTTTTGTGCTGCTACCATGTTGTGCTGCTACCACGTTGTTGTCATGTTGTGTTGCTACCATGCTGTGTTGTCATGCTACCTTGCTATGTTGTCTTCGGTCTCTATTTATGTAGTGTTGTGTTGTCTCTCTTGCCGTGGTGTGTGTTTTGTTCTATATCTATATGTTATTTATTTTTTTAATCCCAGACCCCATCCCTGTAGGAGGTATTTTCCCTATTGGTAGGCCGTCATTGTAAGTAAGAATTTTTCTTAACTGACTTGCCAAGTTAAATAAATGTTAAATAAAATAAATAAAAACACATGTAGCGTACAGACATGAAACACTGAAACAGAAACAATGACGCCTAGGGGAAAAAAACAAAGGGAGTGACATATATAGGGAAGGTAATCAGGCAGGAGTCCAGGTGAGTGATGAGGCACTGGTGTGCATAACGATGGTGACAGGTGTGCGTAATAATGAGCAGCCTGGTGACCCTGAGCGCCGGAGAGGGAGTATACATGACACAAACAGAGAGTGAGTTAGCTGTGTATAAGGTCATTTTTAGCCACAAAGTATTTTGGCGCCGACAGAGATAGTCGCCTCGCTTCACATTCTTAGGAAACTATGCAGTATTTTGTTTTTCTATGTATTATTTCTTACATTGTTACCCCAGGAAATCTTAAGTCTTATTACATACAGCCAGGAAGAACTATTGGATATAAGAGCAACGTCAACTTACCAACATTACGACCAGGAATACGACTTTCCCGAAGCGGATCCTCTGTTTGTACCACCACCCAGAACAATGGATCGGATCCCAGTAGGCGACCCAAAAGAACAGCACTGCAGAAGGCAGTAGAGAAGGCGACCCAAAAGGCAGACTTTTAGGTGCAATCTTACTGGCAGCAATATCCTTGCCCGTGAAGCCCTTTTTGAGCAAAGCAATGATGACGGCACATGTTTCCTTGCAGGTAACCATGGTTGACAGAGGAAGAACAGTGATTCCAAGCACTACCCTCCTTTTGAAGCTTCCAGTCTGTTATTCGAACTCAATCAGCATGACAGAGTGATCTCCAGCCTTGTCCTCGTCAACACTCACACCTGTGTTAACGAGAGAATCACTGACATGATGCCGCTGGTCCTTTTTTGGCAGGGCTGAAATGCAGTTGAAATGGCAGAGGGACTTTGCAATTAATTGCAATTCATCTGATCACTCTTCATAACATTCTGGAGTATATGCAAATTGCCATCATACAAACTGAGCCATCAGACTTTGAGAAAATTTATATTTGTGTCAATCTCAAAACTTTTGGCCACGAATTTAGGATCTTAGATTGATCACTATTTTATTGCTGAAAATGTTTCTGTGCCACAGGAAATGCAGATGAGCTTTGTGTTTTACATAAATTCACCGAGAACCCACACTAACACACAGTTATATTAACAGTATTTCACTTTTCATGTAGCCTCATAACCAGCTAATAGCCTTACCACCAATCAAGCAACATTATAGACTAAACATTAAAATCCTGTTGCTGCAGGATTGATTTGTTTGCTGCGACAATACATGTCATTGATTTGTTTGCTGCGACAATTTGTGCCAGTTTTGTTCCTCAACTGTAATCAAGACCTTGATGCATACAATTTACAAAGATGTAGATAGCAAAGAACATGTTAGCTCAGCAGCAAGGTATAAATGGATGAGTTGTAGTCTAAAGAAGCAATCAAGCGCTTTCAAGGTCGTTGTTATTGAAAAGGTAATGGTTCTCTGATGTTTTTCCCTTATGTAGTTACTTTGTTATCTCTCACTTTGAAGACATTATGCTCATTACATTTCAATATATTATTTGAACTGTTGAACCTGACATACGTGTACAACCAATCAATCAATATACAGTACTTATACCACAACAAATAATCTGATGAAATCCTAAAATGCAGTGATTATCTTATAGAACCATTAAATTCTAGACATCTCATTTGACAATTTAGCTTTAATGTATTCCTCAGAGCTAATGACATTGAATTTGGATGAGGATTGCCAATTTAAATACACTGAGAGATGTGTCTGACTTTCATCAATAATTAACCTTAGCTCCCATCTCCTTGAGTGTCCATTCATTTCCACATTCTAGTTCTAATGTATCCTCACGTTTCAATCATTGAAAATAGATTCGTACCACAGCCTAATGCAATATTAATCAAGTGGCCCACTATAAGTGGGATTGGAATGAAAAGAACATTGATTGGTTTTCCCTGGCTATTTCATCTCTCAGTGTATATACAGTACCAGTCAAAAGTTTGGACAATCCTACTCATTCAGGGGTTTTTCATTATTTGTACTATTTTCAAATTGTGGAAAAATAGTGAAGCAATATAAACTATGAAATAACACATATGGAATCATGTAGTAACCAAAAAAAGTGTTAAAGAAATCAAAATAGATTCTTAACGTAGCCTCCCTTTACCTTGATGACAGCTTTGCACACTCTTGGCATTCTCTCAACCAGCTTCATGAGGAATGCTTTTCAAACCGTCTTGAAGGAGTTCCCACATACAGTGCCTTGCGAAAGTATTCGTCCCCCTTGAACTTTGCGACCTTTTGCCACATTTCAGGCTTCAAACATAAAGATATAAAACTGTATTTTTTTGTGAAGAATCAACAACAAGTGGGACACAATCATGAAGTGGAACGACATTTATTGGATATTTCAAACTTTTTTAACAAATCAAAAACTGAAAAATTGGGAGTGCAAAATTATTAAAACAAATGATAGTCCCACTGTCACTCCCTGACTGTCACGTTTCTTCAAAATCGAGCCCAGAAGCAGAACAGGACAAGGAGAGTAGGAAGAAGGTGAGTATTTATTTACAAGTGAATGTGAATGGGTAGATATATCCAGGTGGCGTAGCGGGCAGGGGTGGTGAGTTGATGGGAGTAAATAGGTGGATCCAATGGGGAAACGGAATCCTCCTACGACCAGGCGGGAATGGGGTAAATGATCCGGGTGAGTAACTGAAGACAGAACAAACGGAGGTAAATTTAAGGCAAGCAATACGAAAAAAACAAAACAAATTCTATCCAACTTGAGGCTGATACTATGGCACAACATACTGTTCATGGCTAACGATCCGGCAGGGAATGGATGTCAGGTCCGGGCTTATGAAGAGGAGAGATGATGATCAGGACCAGGTGTGCAGATAGCTGATGGGATACAGGTGCGGGTAATCAGAAACCCCAACTGGCTACATTGCCCGGCAACCAGACAGGGTGCGTTCCAGGACGCCGGAAAAAACACTCCAGGACAGAACATAGGCAAAAAACAGACTCAGGAAACGGGATTCGTGACACTGACCTCAGAGCTTTTTATGTCTCTATTTTGGTTTGGTCAGGGTGTGATTTGGGTGGGCATTCTATGTCCTTTTTTCTATGTTTTTGTATTTCTTTGTTATGGCCGGGTATGGTTCTCAACCAGGGACAGCTGTCTATCGTTGTCTCTGATTGGGAACCATACTTAGGTAGCTTTTTCCCACATGGTTTTTGTGGGTAGTTAATTTCTGTTTAGTGTTTTGCACCTTCCAGGACTGTTTTGGTTATTCTCTTTGTTATTTTTGTTATAGTGTTCAGTGTCAATAGAAAGCATGAACACTTACCACGCTGCGCTTTGGTCCGATGATTCCTCTTCTTCAGACAACGAATACCGTTACACCCACATAGCGCAAACCAGATGGTATAGCTCATCGCTGCAGATTGCTGTGGTAGCCATTCTGGTTAAGTGTGCCTTGAATTCTAAACAAATCACTGACAGCATCACCAGCAAAGCACACCCACACCATGACACCTCCTCCTCCATGTTTCATGGTGGGAACCACACATGCGGAGATCATCTGTTCACCTACAGTACTCTGCATCTCACAAAGACACAGTGGGTTGGAAACAAAAATCACATATTTGTACTCATCAGACCAAAGGACAAATTTCCACCAGTCTAATGTTTATTGCTCATGTTTCTTGGCCCAAGCAAGTCGCTTTTTCTTATTGGTGTCCTTTAAAAGTGGTTCCTTTGCAGCAATTTGACCATGAAGGCCTGATTCACGAACAGTTGATGTTGAGATGTGTCTGTTACTTGAACTCTGTGAAGCATTTATTTGGGCTGCAATTTCTGAGACTGGTAACTCTAATGAACTTATCCTCTGCAGCAGAGGTAACTCTGAGTCTTCCTTTCCTGTGGCTGTCCTCATGAGAGCCAGTTTCATCATAGCGCTTGATGGTTTTTGCGACTGCACTTAAAGAAACTTTCAAAGTTCTTAATATGTTCCCTATTGACTGACCTTCATGTTTTAAAGTAATGATGGACTGTCATTTGTCTTTGATTATTTGAGCTGTTCTTGCCATAATATGGACTTGGTCTTTTTACCAAATAGGGATGTCTTCTGTATACCACCAATACCTTGTCACAACACAACTGATTGGCTCCAGTGCATTAAGAAGGAAAGAAATTCCACAAATTAACTTTTAACAAGGCAAACCTGTTAAAATTGAAACGCATTCCAGGCATTCCTTATGAAGCTGGTTGAGAGAATGCTAATAGTGTGCAATGATGTCACCAAGGCAAAGGGTGGCTACTTTGAAGAATCTCAAATATAAAATATATTAAGATTTGTTTAACAGTTCTTTTGGGTGCTACATGACTCCATATGTGTTATTTCACAGTTTTGATGTCTTCACTATTATTCTACAATGTAGAAAATAGTAAAAATAAAGAAAAACCCTTGAATGAGTAGGTGTGTCCAAAGTTTTAACTGGTACTGTATATCTAAAAAAAGTACATTGTAGTATCTATATTTCCTATGGAAGATTGACAGTTATATTTAAAGCAATGCATATTTCCGCTAAAGTCAACATGATCTGATGTGTGGACCTCCAACCAGCTTTGTCGTCTCATTTAAAAATTGAAATATTCAGGCTGCAACTGTCACGCCCTGATCTGTTTCACCTGTCTTTGTGATTGTCTCCAACCACCTCCTGGGTACTTATTCCTGTGTTCCCTGCTTGTCTGTTGCCAGTTCGTCTTGTGTGTCAAGTCAACCAGCGTGGTTTTCCCATTCGCCTGCTTTGTCCTGCTCTCTGTTTTGCTGGTCCTCCCGGTTGTGACCCTTGCCTGTCTGGTCTCTGAACCTGCCTGCCTGACCATTCTGCCTGCCCTGACCCCGAGCCTGCCTGCCACTCTGTACCTTCTGGACTCTGACCTGGTTTTGATATTTTTCCTGTCCATGACCATTCTCTTGCCTACTCCTTGGATTATAATACATATCAGAGACTCAAACCATCTGCCTCCCTTGTCTGCATCTGGGTCTCGCCTTGTGCCCTTATAGTAACACAACCATGTGGAAAAAGTCAAGGGGTGTGAATTCTCTGGGGAGGCTCACTGTTTCTCGTTAGTTGGGTTTACAGTTCATGGCTCATCATTACCATTACAGAGAATTTAATCCACCAACTTTAATGGGTAAAGTATGTCTTTGTTTATATAGGAGTGCACAGGGTTTATATTCAGTTTTTTCTTTCTTCTTGATTTCTATTTATGAATATGGATATTGGTTTGAATTTCAAACGAATGGATGGATGGTCTCCAGAAACTGTGCAATAAAGACTTGCATTATGTTAAGAAATTGATATTCAAAGCTAAACTACGTGAGACCTAGGCCCCATAGTTATTTTGTGACTGTCACATAAGATTTGAAACTGTACAGGTCTATGTTCCATTTTGAGGAGAAAAATGTGCAGTGAATGTAGGCTTACACATTAAATGAAACTAAAGAACACAGTGTATACAGTTGAATCAACACAATTGCAACAGAGTAAGCTGCAAGTTCGTGACAATAAAACTGATAACTTTAGACAGCCTGTGGTAATAGGAGCTTGTTTAAAACAGGCTGCAGAAACCTCCATGAACTTCACAGATTTCAATAAGCAATTAAACATTGGTTGATTGACAGCCCTTCTGACCTCTGAACTTTCCCTGACTAATTGGTCTCATTTTGCCAATCACATCAACAGCTAGGTAAGGATAACCATCCTACCACAGTGTGGGAGGCTCTCACCCAATTAAAATAACACAATTATATAATACAGTATCTATGCTCTAATCTTAACAATCCATTCTACTGATCTGTCTTGTTCACCAACCTGGCCCAATCAACCAAGTGAAGGCCTGATGATGATGATGTAATGGATTTGTGATGATTAGCTCATCTTCCTTGCACGAGAGAAGTGTTTTTAATAAGTCAGGACCAAACTCTCCCTTGGCTTCCTGGATTCCATATCAGCTGCAGTGTCTCCTTTATCTCTATTCTATGTGGTTGATGATAAGGATCATACTTAAGCTACTGATAATGCTGTTTCTGTAAGTGGGCTCTTTAGATGCTCCCTGGACATCATGTAGGCTACAGCTTTCTGAGGGCTGGATGATAAGGGGTCTAGTTTGTATTCTACAGTACTGTATATTCATCAACTTTATGTGGGGCCTGAAATTCAATACCTCAGGACTGTGTGTATTCAGATGTTCTGCCAATCCTTTCAAGGCTTTAGTGCTCAAAGATGAACAATAATGTACTAGTAGGTTGCCATTTAAAGATTTAATGTCTAAAGCTGTCTTTTTCTTCAGCAGTTCAATTGAGTTGAGAGGACAAGGTGGCGGCATTTCAACAGCAACAATCAGGCAATGTAAATTGGCTGTGAAGAGTGTAGTTACACTTTAGAAGGGAATTACAGTACAGTACAATGGAGGTGCAAAGTAAAGAGATGAGCTGGGACTAATGTTACCCAGGGGCTATACGTTTCAGATGGCAAGTATTGTACGTAAATATATTGAAGCTGGCCGGTCTCCTGAGTTTTCTACGTATAATCATTGAATAACCCAAAGACACAATGTGATTTAATAGACGTGATGTCTGTCTGCAGTCGGATAATGGGAAATCACACTAGGAAAGAGAACTTAATCAACTGTGATCTTTATGGAACACATTTCAATTATGGAGCTAAACATCTTGCCACACACAGCACAGAAACTTTTGAACACTGAAAAATAGTATAATAACAAGTAATTCATGTAATTTATTGAAATGTGTCCAATCTCTAGGATCTACACTATATGATGCCAATTACAAAGTGTGTATGGGAGTGAACATACTGCAACAGAATATCAATATGGATCTTCTCAGGCGAAAGTTTTGACCTTAGAATGGGTGGACTTTTCTTAATTCAACAAGAAATTATGATCTGGGAGACAATGGAAGACAAAAATTCAATGTAATGCACATTTCCTAAGTGGATAGTATTTGCCAAATGCAGAGCTTTGAATGTCCCACTCTTTCTTATTGACTTACCCTCTCTAGTGATTGCTACCACTTAACATGTATCCCTCTGTATACAGTGCATTTGGAAAGTATTCAGACAACTTTACCTTTTCCACATGTTGTTATGTTACAGCCTTATTCTAAAATGGATTAAATTGTCCCCCCCCTCATCAATCTACACACAATACTCTATAATGACAAAGCAAAAACAGGTCATTTTATTTGTATTAAAACTGAAATATCACATATAACATAAGTATTCAGACCCATTTCTCAGTACTTTGTTGAAGCACCTTTGGCAGCGATTACAGCCTTTAGTCTTCTTGGGTATGACGCTACAAGCTTGGCACACCTGTATTTGGGGAGTTTCTCCCATTCTTCTCTGCAGATCCTCTCAAGCTCTGTCAGGTTGGATGGGGAGCGTCACTGCACATTTGCTCCGTTCATCTTTCCCTCGATCCTGACTAGCCTCCATGTCTCTGTCAACTGTGGGACCTTATATAGCTAAGTGTGTGCCTTTACAAATCATGTGCAATCTATTGAATTTACCACAGGTGGACTCCAACCAAGGAGCTCTCTGTACTTTGCTCCGTTCATATTTCCCTGCCACTGAAAAACATCCCCACAGCATGATGCTGCCACCACCATGCTTCACCATAGGGATGTTATCAGGTTTCCTTCAGACGTGAAGCTTGGCATTGAGGCCAAAGAGTTCAATCTTGGTTTCATCAGACCAGAAAATCTTGTTTCTCATGATCTGAGAGTCCTTCAGGTGCCTTTTGGCAAACTCAATGTGGGCTGTCATGTGCCTTTTACTGAGGAATGGCTTCCGTCTGGCCACTCTACCGTAAAGGCCTGATTGGTGGAGTGCTACAGAGATGGTTGTCCTTCTGGAAGGTTCTCCCATATGCACAGAGGAACTCTGGAGCTCTTTCAGAGTGACCATCGGGTTCATGGTCACCTCCCTGCCCAAGGCCCTTCTCCCCCGATTGCTCCGTTTGGCCGGAGAGAGTCTTGGTGGTTCCAAACTTCTTCTATTTAAGAATGATGAAGGCCACTGTGTTCTTGGAGACCTTCAATCCCGCAGAAATGTTTTGGCACCCTTCCCCAGATCTGTTCCTCGACACAATCCTATCTCGGAGCTCTACGGACAATTCCTTCGACCCATTCCTTCGACCTCATGGCTTGGTTTTGCTCTGATATGCACTGTCAACTTGTGGGACCTTATATTGATAGCTGTGTGTCTTTCAAAATCATGTCCAGTCAATTGAATCACAGGTGGACTCCAATCAAATTGTAGAAATTGTAGAAACATCTCAAGGATGATTAATGGAAAGAGCTCAATTTCGAGTCTCATAGTAGGTATTTCAGTTTTTTATTTTTAATACACTTTTTAATACACATAATGACACAAATGTGTCATTATGTCATATTGATGAGGATTTTTTCTACTTCATCCTTTTTAGAATAATGTAAGTCTGTCATGCAACATAATGTGGAAAAAGTCAAAGGGTCTGAATACTTTCCGAATGCACTGTATACACAGTCTACAAAGCATTTTGAATACCTGCTCTTTCCATGACATAGACTCACCAGATGAATCCATGTGAAAGCTATGATCTCTTATCGATGTCACTTGTTAAATCCACTTCAATCAGTGTAGATGACGGGAGGATACAGGTTATAGAAGGATGTTTAAGCCTTAAGACAGTTGAGACAAGGATTGTGTGTGTGTGTGCAGTTCAGAGGGTGATCGGGCAAGATAAAATATTTAAGTGCCTTTAAACGGCTATGGTAGTAGGTGACACTGGTTTGAGTGTGTTAAGAACTGCAACGCTGCTGTGTTTTTCATGCTCATCAGTTTCCCGTGTGTATCAAGAATGGTCCACCACCCAAAGTATATCCAGCCAACTTGACGCAATTGTGGGAAGCATTGGAACAATATGGGCCAGCATCCCTGTGGAACACTTTCAACATCTTTTAGAGTCCGTGCCGATGAATTGAGGCTGTTCTGAGGGCAAAAGGGGTGCAACGCAATATTAGGAAGGTGTTTTATACACTGTGTATATACATGTAGGGTAAACAATCAGTTGATTAAAAACCTTTGGGTAACTAAGTTTTTTTCTTTCTGAAACCTAATGAAAAATAAACCTGACTGACTGTCTGGTTTACCTAATCTACCAAAATCCTCTTTTGACAGCCAGGTTAAATTCTTTCTCCTAATCATATTCTCTCCCACAGTAATTGCCTTTTCATTCCACTTCTTTCTATTTCTCTGGCTCAGAAAATAATAATTGATTAAATTGTGTATCTTAGCAGCACTTGGGAAAAAACACAGAGAGAAGCCTCAGTAGCCCAATCAGTCAGCCTGGCTTGTAATGCATCTTTATCTCTGACTAACGAGCACAATTATTTTCAAATTCTCATTATCGTCCGTATGCAAGCACCCTTGTCTATCTTTTTCTGGGGAGACTCGTTAGAGTGAGACTGTGAAAATGTGTGTATATCTTGTATTTGGCATGGCTCGTCTAGGGTCCACACTGAATTGACCTGTGTTGGGGTTCTGTCAATAGTGTTTGTCAATTACCTCGCTGTTGTGTTGGACTATGATGAAATGTTTTTTAAACAGTACACCAGAGATTTGTGAATGTGCTATCATTATTGTAATTGGATTTCATGTGAGGATCATTTTCTGGTTTAAAATGAAATCATCCATCAGCCTTGGGAGAAAAGAAAAAAAGGTTCATAAAAAATCTGCTTCTGTTCCTGTGGGCATAATAAGGCCTAAACACTTTTCCTTTCCTAACCTCTCCACTTTACATGTTCTTTCATAATGTATGACCGTCTCTCTCTCCACTCCTCTCCTCATTTGCTCTCCTTCCCTAACCTCCACCACCTTCCCCCCATATCTCCTGTGTGATCTTTTCTCTCGCCTCCCATCACCTCCTTTCACAGACGTTTTTACAAACCAATTTCCCTGGGGGGGGGGGGGAAATCTATCCATTCGAGGGAGGCTGCAGGAGAAAATGAAATAATTAGGGTTGATCAGTGAAACTACAGGTTTAAATTAGCCTGTCCACTTGCTTAACAAGGTGTCGTTTAATATTCTTGAGAAGTGCCCCCTGCATTAGCATACAGATAACATTTTAAGAGAAGACCAATTTACTCCTCAAAATCAGTTAGGCCCACTCTATTACCCGAATTAGCTGGTTGGGGTGATGTGGGTTCTGGGACTCCTCAGGTTTACACACAGGTGGCTCTGCAGCATAACAATTAAGGTAAATCTAAGAGCTCTTGGCCGGGTTTCATAAAAGCATCTTAAGTCTAAGTTCATCGTTAGAACCTTCACAGGAGCGTTGTTAAATCTCCTAGCTGTTTCCCAAAACCATCGCCACTAAAGTTGCACTTGAAAAGGCTTGTTATTTAACGACTGCCTCAGACCACTCATAGAAAAGTTAAATGCGTCGTTAGATGGCTTTTGCCCTTCCACGTCACTTTGTACACAGACGATCTCCGCTAAACTCAAAATCAAGATGTTTATCTGTCTTTCTGTGACCGCCAATGACTTCAGAACGAATATGACTATAAATACAACGTTGCCAATGTCTTTGCAATTGTTACAAACAAGAGAAGGATATAATGATGCTTCAAATGAAAACCAAAATGACTATTATTAAAAGATAAATACAGTAGGCTATAGTCGACATACATATAGGCTACCTTTATACATTATTTTAATTCAAGTGAGTTTTATTCAGGTATTTGTAGGCCTACACTACTGTCTGTACTTTTTGCCTCAGTATAGTTAATGATGTGTTGCCTACATGTGCGGGTAAGTATTAGAATAAGCTGCCTCAATATTTGTAGCCATCGGTGATATTATCTTGTATGAGCTGATCCGTAGTCAGTATTGTGGAATAATTCTAATGTTAAGGTAAGAACTGTAAGGGAAAACGCTGATCCGAGAGCAGGACTGCCTTTTTTAAAATCATATCAGTATCGACATATGTCACAACAACACACTAGGGAACATTCTCTCTGAGTAGTGTTTTGGGAAATGCATGTTACATTTTCAGCCGTTGTACTAAAGACACATCGTAAAATGGTTCTCACGATTATCTTAACACTATGAAGGCTCTGGGAAACAAGGCCCTATTTGGTCAAAACTGGTGTCTGATAGTTTCTAAGGTTGGATAAAACAACATGGCGCACATGAAGAGTCGGCTAAAATCCAATATCCAACATGAAGAGTAGCCTTAAATCCAATATCTGGCCAACTAGACAACAAAAGGTTAAATGTATCTGGGCTTATTCATCCCTGGGATTCAAGATCACAGATAATCAGAGATAAGCTACTTGGAAGGGTAACATATCAGACAGAACATTGGTAATTGTGTTGTGTTTAGTAAGCCTAGTAGCAATTTTATGGGGCATTTCTAATTATCTAGAAAGAGAGAGAGAACTGGAGATAATAGAGACACATCATAAACATTAACAATTTAATATGGATGCAAAAATGAAGGGGTGTTATTGAATCTAAATCTATGAAAATGGGATAAACAGACACAGATCTGAACTACCCCTCCAACACTTTACATTAAGTGTACATTAATTAATATGTAACAAATAGTAATACATGTATTTAGAACATAGTGGTTACTTGCAATTACTATGTAAATACTATGCAATTAAACTGTAATAAGGGTTTAGCAGTATAGGTTACTACACAAGTGGAACAAGGACATGCAATTACACCATATCATTAACTACAGCTTCAGTTATCTTGTTTCCATATTATTTGTCTTAATGGATGTACTGAATTAAATCTAAGAGCAATGTATTTACAATTGATATGCATGTAACTGCAATGTACCTACCCAGGTGCAAGCAATGTAATGTAAAGTGAAACACATAATGGCATAACCTTTGTAAACACTATGTACCTGCCTTTGAAAGGGGATTTAAGGGTTTATTTCTCTGGCTTCAAAGGTGTAATGAAAAATGTTGTTCAAAATAATATAATGTTAATGTAGGTACTCATGAGCAAGCAGTTCAAGTAAGTGATGAACAGTAGGGTATACCTTTTTATTACAATCATTGGGAAAATACACTTTGCAGAATAGCTGTAGTTACAGCACCTTTAAGTATAATTACTATGCACTTTCAATATCATAAAACATTTTGCAGGGGATATCAAATGTTTAGTTATTACAATGTCGTTATAAAGAAAAGTATTGTAAATATAATGTTTCTACACAGGAACAAGCAACTTAATGTAAAGTGAAACACATTTTACCTACTCATGTAATTAATATGTAGTTACTATGTTACAATGTGTTTTTGACTGTATTAGGTGAAGTTTGGTAATACATTTTCTTGAGGGTTGGTGCTAAGACTGTTGATCGGACAGTGATACAGTTGAAGTCGGAAGTCGGAAGTTTTCACAATTCCTGACATTTAATCCTAGTAAAAAATCCCTGTTTTAGGTCAGATAGGATCACCACTTTATTTTAAGAATGTGAAATGTCAGAATAATAGTAGAGAGAATTATTTATTTCAGAATGTATTTATTTCATCACATTCCTAGTGGGTAAGAAGTTTACATACACTCAATTAGTATTTGGTAGCATTGCCTTTAAATTGTTAAACTTGGATCAAACGTTTTGGGTAACCTTCCACAAGCTTCCCACAATAAGTTGGGTGAATTTTGGCCCGTTCCTCCTGACAGAGCCGGTGTAACTGAGTCATGCTTGTAGGTCTCCATGCTTGCACACGCTTTTTCAGTTCTGCCCACATATTTTCTATGGGATTGAGGTCAGGGCTTTTTGATGGCCACTCCAATACCTTGACTTTGTTGTCCTTAAGCCATTTTGCCACAACTTTGGAAGTATGCTTGGGGTCATTGTCCATTTGGAAGACCCATTTGTGACCAAGCTTTAATAACTTCCTGACTGATGTCTTGAGATGGTGCTTCAATATATCCACATAATTTTCCTGCCTCATTATGCCATCTATTTTGTGAAGTGCACCAGTCCCTCCTGCAGCAAAGCACCCCCACAACATCATGCTGCCACCCCCGTGCTTCACGGTTGGGATGGTGTTCTTCGGCTTGCAAGTCTCTCCTTTTTCCTCCGAACATAATGATGGTCATTATGGCCAATTAGTTCTATTTTTGTTTCATTAGACCAGAGGATATTTCTCCAAAAAGTATGATCTTTGTCCCCATGTGCAGTTGCAAACCGTAGTGTGGCTTTTTTATGGCGGTTTTGGAGCAGTGAATTCTTCCTTGTTGAGTTGCCTTTCAGGTTATGTCGATATAGGACTCGTTTTACTGTGGATATAGATACTTTTGTACCAGTTTCCTCCAGCATCTTCACAATGTCCTTTGCTGTTGTTCTGGAATTGATTTGCACTTTTTGCACCAAAGTACGTTCATCTCTAGGAGACAGAACGCGTCTCCTTCCTGAGCGATATGACGGCTGTGTGGTCCCATGGTGTTTATACTTGCGTACTATTTGTGGAGTGGTTGAAAAACAAGTTTTAATGACTCCAACCTAATTGCATGTAAACTTCTGACTTCAATGTTTGAGGAAATGGAATCCAGAGTTTCCCGTTTCATGTGATATCAAAAAAGTGTACGTGGAGTGACCCAAAAAACACTGATAGCAACAAAACATCCTTATAACCCTGTCAAAAGAATGAAACACAATCATTTGCTGTAGGATCGTAGTTCCAAAGACATTGTATTGGTTGATATAAATTAAGTTGAGATTTTGTTGCCGGGTACTCCCGGCTCCATTTCCTCTGGGAAAGCTAAGAGTGAATATTTTACAGCTGATATACTAATCGGATGTCTTTGTAGAGTTCAGAGAGTACTCCTTTCTGATTTTATTTACCCAACCAGCTCTTCCACTCAATAAAATGAAGAATCTTCTTTCAACGTTTTGGGGTCCGATTGCCCCTTAGCCTCCAGACCTTCCCCTTTATTGTCTGGCACCCTCGTTCAATGTCTTGTGTGTGACATGCTGATCGAGGATCCACAAAGTTGTTTGTGTGGTTGACTGTCTGGGGATTGCAACCCTGCCTATTCAAAGACCTGACATACGCTCTCCAGCACTCACCCAGAATGGTGGAACCTCTTCACACATGTTGTCTAATGATAGGGATTAAGGTTTCCTGTGAACGGTTTTCCACCATTTTAAGGACTGAGTGCCATCTGTTGTGTTTGATCTCCATCATTCCAAACACCCAACCCTGTCTTCTCCACGTTGGCCACATCCTTCCACGATTGTACTGAAAGATAGGAATAAGTGCATATCGTTATTTTGTGACAGTTGGCCAATGGTTCGTCACACCTTGGAATGGCGGAGGATCAGTAAATCCATGGGAACTAGCATAATGTCACTTAAGGTCTGATGGGTGAAGTTGTATAATGTTGAAAGACCCAAAACACTATCCTAGGAAACAACGCTGATGATTTGTCCAAGAGCACAGAGATGTATTTATCAAATAATTCCGTATATGAAATGGGCACGTCCTCTGTTTTTTAAAATCCATGTCAGTATATCTACTGGGGAGTACTAAAAAGGCAACTGATTACCATGCGTGAAATATATCAACTAATTATCTCTCAGTTCCCAAGTCTAGATAATGAATGTTACTACATCAAAGTGGATAATGCTATACCTTCCTCTTATACGAGAACTTGGATTCATCCATCACCACCAATCTCCATAGAGAACTTGACCCAATTTGGAAATCCTTCCTCCTCTTGAACTTCATCAGGGCTTTGTTGCAGACCTTCAATAATGACAGGTAAGACAAATGTTAGTGATACGAGAAGACTTGAGTGTCCCAGGGAAGCATGACCATCAACTTCTATAGGAGGGGCACTCAAATCTCAATTTTCTTGAGCAGACACTGCTCCTGTCTCTTGTGGAATTCCACTTTAATGAAAGTGTTCACAAAATAACTGAGTTTGAGTTTGTCTGTTGTTGCTATATGCACTGCAATTCACTGTAAACATTTTAATATTAGATAAAACATTCAGCCTATATTCTGTCAGCAAAACACATTGAGTAATCAAAGTAATAACTGACAGATTGATTATCAAAATAGTTGTTAGTTGTAGCTCTACAAATGTTACTCAAAACAGCTTTTACTTAATTTGCCTGAATAGTGTAGGCTCACAAGATGTGGCGCAAGCCTCCCCAGTCACAGCCCAGTTCCTGGCCTGCCACCATGACAAGTAACCTAAATACCTGTGGGAAACACTGGTTGGGGTGGGTGGCAAAACAAGCTAAATGTTGAAAATCTTGGAGAGCCCCTTTAAACTGTCCAGATAATAATGCATGAGATATCCCAAAAGCCTGATTGTTAAAAATATCCTTTTACATACAGTTTGTAAATTAGCAAAAATTTCCTCAGAGTGAATATAGGTAAACAAAGCTGGTGGCTTTTTCAGAGTCAATATTCCTCATAATTCTGCATTAATCAGCAATTATAACAATTTCAGGCTTTTTGTCATTCTTGTCAGGGTCTTTGATCTTCGTGCAATATCATCCTCTATAATATCAACTTGCCTCAAGTGTAGCCCCTGTGCAAATCTGCAATATTGCAACATAGAAATGAACAAATCAGATCAATAGTATATGACAATAGAAATCCAAATATTATTTTCAGAAATTAAACCTATGATAGGCCCCAGACTCAACCCAAGATTTTCGGAATGTGGTGGAAATTCAACACCAGGGACACCTGAAGTCAATATTAAATGAATCACTCTTTATTATTATCAATTAACTGGAGAGGTTACAACAAACTCTGCACACTCAGTACAGGTCGATCAGAAGCTCCCCCAGGGCAGTCCCTTCAGTTCTCTTATATACTGCTACACAGACAAGTTATATTTGCATGATTTACATTATTCATTACTCACCATTAACGTTGGTTCCTGCATGTGACTGACCAATACCTCACAAGGATTCTTCTCTCTAAGCTGAGACCTTGAAACTGAGATACCCATTTTGGTTCCCAGAGCAATGTTCGGGGCATTCTGCCAAATTGCTTATACTGTGATAGTGAGGATTCCTCCCATGCGCAATCAATCAGTCACTTGCATGAACCCAACCGAGTCGGTTATACAATCTGTGTACGATCTGATACACACAGACAGAACATTTCCTTCACCGTAACACAACCTTAACTTGCCCTTAAACCACATTCTCTTCAGCCTGGAGAGACGTGCTTGCCATACCTTGCTCCACTTCTGTACTAACCTATCCCACGGAACACTAATTAACATGTAATTATCAAGGCACAAGGCGAGACCCAGATGCAGACACAGGAGGCAGATGGTTGGAGTCTTACAATGTTTATTAATCCAAAAAGGGGTAGGCAAGAGAATGGTCGTGTGCAGGCAAAGGGTCAAAAACTTTTTTCTGTGGGTGACAGTTATTAACAAACAAAGTGTTGAAAAAAAAGAGATGCTCAACCCATATGCAAGAAGGATCACCAAAAATGCAACAGCTTAGATGAGCAACACTATAAAAGATAAGAGGCGTAATGAACTGCACCCTATAACTTAAGTTCAAATAAACACTGATTATACACACACACACACACACACACACACACACACACACACACACACACACACACACACACACACACACACACACACTAGGTAGAGATAATGGGAGAGAAAGTAACAGTAAGATACACACATTTATGTTTAACTGTTTAGGATACAGTATGTTCTCGCTGTAAATTCAAATAAAAAATAAACAAAATGTTGTGAGTGGTTGATGCTTGTTCCAGATGTGCAGTGGAGAGAGCAGTCTGTATACGTTCCACGAAAGATAATCACAGCATTGACTTTGTTGCTTGTTCCTGTGGTGAAACTTTTCTTTATAACAACATTGTAATAACTGAATATGTGATATACCCTGCAGAATATTTAAAAAAGATTGAAAGTACATAGTAATTACACTGAAAGGTGCTGTAACAACGTTTTTCCTAGATTTGAGATGGATTCCCATTGATCACCACTACAACTACTGTACTGGGTGTCTGCCATCGTTGTCACATAGTAACTATATAGTAATTACATGAGTAATTCATTGTGTTTCACTTTACATTAAGTTGCTTGTTCCTGTGTAGAAATATTGTAGTTACAATACTTTTCTTTATAACGACATTGTAATAACTGACATTTTGATCTATCCTGTGAAATATGTAATTGTATTGAAAGTACATTGTAATTACACTTATAGGTGCTTTATCAACAGTTATTCTACATTGAAGTGTATTTTCTAATAAAAAGGTTTACCCTACTGTTCATCATTTACTTGAAGCTGCTTGCTCATGAGTACTTACATTAACATTGTATTATTTTGAACAACAATTTTCTTACATTACACCTTTGAAGCCAGAGAAATAAACCCTTAAATCCCTTTTCAAAGGCAGGTACATAGTATTTACAAAGGTTGTACCATTATGTGTTTCACTTTACATTGAGTTGCTTGCTCCTGGGTAGGTACATTACAGTGACATACATATCCATTGTAAATGCATTGCTCTTACATTTAATTCAGTACATCCTTTAAGCCAAATAATATTAAAATAAGGTAACTGAAGCTGTAGTTAATGATAGGGTGTGCATTGTTACAACAGCTGACGGAGTCCTAGCCTAGCTTATTTTGGTGGTAGTGACTTATTTAGTTACATGTAACAAAGTTACATGATAGGATGCATTGTTAAACCTCTCTAGGCTAGGGGGTGGTATTTTCAGTCCGGATGAAAAGAGTGCCCAAAGTAAACTGCCTGCTACTCAGGCCCTGAAGCTAGGATATGCATATTATTTGTAGATCTGGATAGAAAACACTCTGAAGTTTCTAAAACTGTTTGAATAATGTCTGTGAGTATAACATAACTTATTTGGCAGGCGAAAACCCAATGACAAATCATCCAGGATTTTTTTTTGAGGTGACAGAGTTTTCAATGAGGTTTCTATGTGGATCTAGATTTCTAAGGCACTTGCTTGCAGTTCCTATCTCTTCCACTGGATGTCAACAGTCTTTAGAAATCGGTTGATGTTTTTCCTTTGTGTAATGAAGAAGTAGGGCTGTTCAGAACGAGGGTCGAGTCTAGTGTACTGTTGTGGCTGGATCAAACGTGCCAAATAAATTGACATTTTGGAGATCTAACGACAGGATTTATCGAACAAAAGGACCATTTGTGATGTTTATGGGGCATATTGGAGTGCCAACAGAAGAAGCTCTTCAAAGGTAAGGCATGAATTATATAGTTATTTCTGAGTTTTGTGTCGCGCCTGGAGGGATGAAATATGATTGTCTGTGTTTGTTTGATGGGGTGCTGTCCTCAGATAATAGCAAGGTTTACTTTCGCCGTAAAGCCTTTTTGAAATCTGACATGGTGGCTGGATTAACAAGAAGTAAAGCTTTAATTTGAGGTATTGCACTTGTGATTGTATGAAAGTTAAATATTTCTAATCATTTAATTTGAATTTGGCTCTCTGTTGTCAAATCGATCCCGTTAATGGGATTTGATCCCTAAGAAGTTTTAACATGGTGCTACACAGGAGACTGCAACAGTGTAATTACAGAACAAGATACATTTGAAACTACACAGCTTGTAATTACATATACATCAATCATGAGTAATTACACATGTGGAATAACCTCCGCCAAGCTGATTTGTAAAGACAAAACCTTGTTCTGTGTAATAACCTATACCGCTAACCCCTTATTACAGTGTATTTCTGTAGTATTTACATACTAATTACAGGTAACTACTATGTTATAAATACATTATTACTATTTAGTTATATGTTAATTAATGTACACTTAAGGTAACACAATCCAGCGAAAGTTTTCTCCGGTCATGAATGATCTCCAATACAGTAAATTGCTTTCATTTGGAGTCGATCATGGTGACAATTATTTCAGATATCAGTAAGGTAAGTCACTTGTTTTTATAGCCTACTCCTTTAACAACTAAATTGATCCTCTTAAATGGTAAACAGTGATTCCTCTACAATTGCATTTCCTTAATGACCGTAGCCCCTCATGAATGTCGTTAGATCCACTATGGCGCATTAAAACAAGTCTATGATCTGTCATTTAATTCATTTTTTTTAAAGCAAAGTGAGGTTTTGAATTTCCGAATGTGATCCATCTTTATGTAAGAGTTGCATTTAATGATGCATCAACTGTCCCTTCTCAAAGACAGTTTGGACAAAAGACATTACAGTAGAGTAGGCCATTATGTCACATCACTGCATATAAAAGCCTACATCAGGCCCATCTCACACATGAACAATTAAAATGTATTCTACTCTCATCAAAACACTCCTTCTCACTCCTTCTCAAATGTCAGGGAATATACACTTGAATTGTCAATTGATTCCATTGTCAGGGCAAGGCAGACTATATGTTGGATATAGAGTTGACACTGAGATTTACATATTTCTTCAGGAGGAAAGCCCCCTGCGACCATGGGGAACATAGCGAGATGACCTGCAATCCCAAAGATGGCCCAGCTTCATGTCCCTCTCTTTCTCCCTCTCTTCCAGCTCCCCTCAGGCCTGTGGGTTGACCATGCTGAGGACATTGAGCCCAATGCCCTTCCGCCTGCCTAACCCATACGTTCTAGTCCCTGATGGTTAAAGGCTCAGCTGAACTTGTGTGTTTGAAGTTAAGGTTCCTTTTAAGTTAGTGCTTTTTTTGTTCCATTTTATTGTTCATGTGGTCTCATTCTTGTGTTGAGATGGTGATGGTGTGTTTCAGGTTGACACTGAGAGCATTGGGGGATTGGCTGCAGGCTGTGTCATGGCTGGGAGACACAGAGGGTCGAGAGGGGATGACCCAGCTTCAGGTAATTCTGCTTTGTCCTGCAAGTCAGAGGGCAGCTCTCGACTGCCTCAGGAAGCTGGTGTGCCACCACCCTGATGACTTGATGATTGCCCAGGGAGGGGTTCCAGCACCACGGGGTCTGAAGTCGCTCTGTGAGCTGCAGGCATGCCAAACCTTCACTTCGGTGACATGATGAGTGTCAAGATCTTCATCCTGGGCAAAACTTTCATATTAACCCTAGGCTACAACAACCTCATCCTCACCACTGTAACGGCACCATTGGTCAGCTCCAACCTGACCTAGCTGAATCCCATCCCCAGCGATGAGACCAACCGTGGACAGCCCAAGCCATGCCGACAACGCCAGAAGCTCTGGAGGAGGCCGAGAGCCAGGCTGCGTCGGAATGTCGCTTTGACCACTGCTCAAAAGATTCTTCTGCTCTACACCCTGGGCAGGTTTGTGTACGGGGTCTACCCCCTGGATGACTTCTCTCCAGAGACAGGCCAGGACATAAAATAATGTGTGGTGCTGACACAGCAGCTCTTGAACCTGGTCCAGGAGGCGATGGCCAAAGCCTCCAAAGCCAAAGCCCTGTGGCGAAAACTGAAGAAGCTCACTGAGCCCAACCAAGACCATAGCCTGCTGGAGCTCCAGCTGAGAGACCTGCGCTTTAGCAACTATGAGGAGGAGTTCCCTTCACAACAGCCCCCAAGCATTTTGCTACACTCGCAATAACATCTGCTAACCACGTGTATGTGACCAATAACATTTGATTTGATTTGGAGCCAGCAGCTCTTTGATGTGTCTGGTATGGTGAGCAGGGTGGTGCTGCACCACTGTACCCCCATGGTGAAATTCAGAGAAATCCTCTGTGACATCAGGGAGATCAGCCTCAGACCTCAGCTCCAGATGACTGACTGTGGGAGCCTTTCTGATCTTACTCTCCCCGAGTCTTCAACGGATACTTTCAGCGAGGTCAGAATTGAGAATGAAAACCACATCCACTCTGAAACAGTATTTCAGAAATATATGTTTGACGTAGCCTTATTATTGAACATTATTAAATCTAACCATTTCATCTGACTTGTACTTCTTGTTGTTTCTAGTCTGCTGATGAAAATGATTAAGAGCTGAAGCTCTCAAAGGGTTTGTTTCCCAGAATGCACTGCAAATATACACCTAATGCAGCCCTGGGGTTGAAATATTAATGTCTAACTGTGAACTGCTGGGAATCAAGGGGCTAACTTCTCTGCAATTCTTTCTCTCCGGAGGCTGATGGAAAGGAGAAGAAGATGGCACCAGAAGAAATGGTAGCAGTTTTATGGGTGCCCAACCAATTGTGATATTATGTGTTTTTTTCACGTTATTTGTACATTATTTTGTACATAATGTTTCTGCTACCATATCTTACGGCAAAAAAATATATTCTGGATATCAGGACAGTGATCACTCACCTCAGATTAGACAAAGATTTTTCTACAACAAAGACGACGCACAAGACATTCTCCAAACACACCACAGGCCGACATCCCCGTTATTTGCAAGAGGAAGCGACGCAGGTACAGAGGACAAAGAGCCGGATGCCTGGTCAGGACCCGGTGAAGGCAACTGGGAAAGCTGCCATTACAGTCAATAATACTCACCAACGTGCAATCATTGGACAATAAATTAGACGAGGTACAATCACGAATATCCTACCAACGGGACATCAAAAACTGTAACATCCTATGTTTCACGGAATCGTGGCTGAATGACGACATGGATATTCAGCTAGCGGGATATACACTGCACCAGAAAGATAGAACAGCACACCGGTAAGACGAGGGGGGGGGGGGGGGATCTGTGCATATTTGTAAACAACAGCTGGTGCACGAGATCTAAGGAAGTCTCTAGATTTTGCTCGCCTGAAGCAGAGTACATTGTGATAAATTGCAGGCCACACTACTTGCCTAGAGAGTTTTCAGCTATACTTTTCGTGGCTGTTTATTTACCACCACAGACAGATGCTGGCACTAAGACCGCACACAGTCAGCTGTATAAGGAAATAAGCAAATAGGAAACCACTCACCCAGAGGTGGCGCTCCTAGTGGCCGGAGACTTTAATGCAGGGAAACTTAAATCAGTTCTACCAAATTTCTATCAACATGCTAAAGTAGCAAAGTAGCAAATAATCATATTACTTGTATTTTTTAAACAAGCACCTTATAAATTGCACAAGCACCAAAAATCCTGTTGTTTTGACAAGTAGCAATAAATCACAGATTTCCCTCTGATCGCCAGAGGGGGAAAAAATTCTAGATCATCTGTACTCCACACACAGAGATGCGTAAAAAATGTCCCTGATTGAGTCTGTAATACAAAAATGATCGGGGTACAAAAATAATCAGATTAATATTGCCATTGAGAAAATTCAAAACAAAACGAGACATGACCTTTTTCAAGGTCAGTCTCGCAAAAAGACGCATTCTTGCGTTCTAACTACCGGCTATTCTAAGCACTCTGAACAAATTAAGGGAATCGTTCACAAACATTGGCACATTCTAAAATCCGATGATAGTCTCTGTAATGTGTTTTCGGACCTTTCCTTGGTCATATTCTTGCGGGGCAGAAATCTCAGAGACCAATTGGTACACTCTGATTTACCACCCCAAGATATTTCTGAACAACGTCTATTTGCGCCCCTACTGGATGGAAATTACAAGTGTAATGGCTGTGCTCAATGCAATGGCACTTACAAATGTAGATCCTTCAAACACCCACAAACAGGGAAATCGATCCCAATCAAATGTGTTATTACGTGCTCCACTAAGGCAGTTATTTAAATTATAACTTGTCCTTGTGGTAAAAATGATGTGGGTAAAACAAAGCGCAAATTAAAAGTACGTATCTCAGAGCATCGTAGCACCATCAGGTGCAAAAACTTGACTTAGCCAGTTGCGGCCCACTTTTTGGAGGCAGGCCACTCGATATCGTCTCTGCGTTATATTGGCATCGAACATGTCACCCTCCCTAGGAGAGGGGGTGACCTTGATAATTTATTGTTAAAACGAGAGGCTACCTGGATCTTTAACTTAAAGACCCTTGCTCCCTTCGGTCTCAACGTAGATCACAAGCCATTCTGTGATTATTGTGACTTTGCCATTGTAATTGTTTGAAAGCTTGTGTAGTCTAAAATTAATCTATGATCGTATGCTATCCATTTGTTTTTTGTATG
Source organism: Oncorhynchus mykiss (assembly GCF_013265735.2). Taxonomy (NCBI): domain Eukaryota; kingdom Metazoa; phylum Chordata; class Actinopteri; order Salmoniformes; family Salmonidae; genus Oncorhynchus; species Oncorhynchus mykiss. Next base: position 31,809,969 of record NC_048576.1, read on the forward strand.
TTGTTCTTTGTATGCCATTTTAGTATTTGAGAAATAACCAATGATATTAGGCCACTCTTGACCATGATTACAGACACCTGTGTGTCTTTTGACACTATATAAACGAGTCATCCCGCAGTGTTTGTGATTATACCCTGATGAAGACAGCTTAGCTGTCGAAACGTTGGATATTACATTTTGCATCTGAGCTCCTAGAGTGTGCGGCTCTCCTTTATTTTCAAGTTTTCTACTCCGCTAGCCAGCACCTAGCCTAAATAGGTGTGTTTCTTTTCTTCTAGATTGAGTCTGTAATACCAACATGTTTCAAGCAGACCACCATAGTCCCTGTGCCCAAGATCACAAAGGCAACCTGCCTAAATGACTACAGACCTGTAGCACTCACGTCCGTAGCCATGAAGTGCTTAGAAAGGTTGGTAATGGTTTACATCAACACCATCATACCAGAAACCCTAGACCCACTCCAATTTGCATACCACCCAAACATCTCTATTGCACTCCACACTGCCCTTTCCCACCTGGACAAAAGCAGAACACCTATGTGAGAATGCTATTCATTGACTACAGCTCAGCGTTCAGCACCATAGTACCCTCAAAGCTCATCACTAAGCTAAGGATCCTGGGACTAAACACCTCCCTCTGCAACTGGATCCTGGACTTCCTGATGGGCTGCCCCCAGGTGGTGAGGGTAGGTAGCAACACATCTGTCACGCTGATCCTCAACACTGGAGCTCCACAGGGGTGCGTGCTCAGTCCACTGCTGTACTCCTTGTTCACCCACGACTGCATGGCCAGGCACGACTCCAACACCATCATGAAGTTTGCAGACAACACAACAGTGGTAGGCCTGATCACAGACAACGACAAGACAGCCTATAGGGATGAGGTCAGAGACCTGGCCGTGTGGTGCCAGAATAACAACCTATCCCTCAACGTAGCCAAGACTAAGAAGATGATTGTGGACTATAGGAAAAGGAGGACTGAGCACGCCCCCATTCTCATCGACGGGCCTGGAGTGGACCAGGTTGAGAGCTTCAAGTTCCTCGGTGTCTACATCAACAACAAACTAGAATGGTCCAAACACACCAAAACAGTCGTGAAGAGGGCACGACAAAGCCTATTCTCCCTCAGGAAACTAAAAAGATTTGGCATGGGTCCTGAGATCCTCAAAAGGTTCTACAGCTGCAACATCGAGAGCATCCTGACTGGTTGCATCACTGCCTGGTACGGCAATTGCTCGGCCTCTGACCGCAAGACACTACAGAGGGTAGTGCGTACGTCCCAGTACATCACTGGGGAAAAGCTGCCTGCCATCCAGGACCTCTACACCAGGCGGTGTCAGAGGAAGGCCCTAAAAATTATCAAAGACCCCAGCCACAGACTGTTCTCTCTACTACTACATGGCAAGCGGTACCGGAGTGCCAAGTCTAGGACAAAAAGGCTTCTCAACAGTTTTTACCCCCAAGCCATAAGACTCCTGAACAGGTAATCAAATGGCTACCCGGACTATTTGCACTGTGTGTGTGTGGGTCGCCCCCCCCCCCCCCCCCCCCCCCCCCCAAAAAAAAACCTCTTTATACACTGCTGCTACTCTCTGTTTATCATATATGCATAGTCACTTTAACTTTACATTCATGTACATACTACTTCAATTGGGCCGACCAACCAGTGCTCCCGCACATTGGCTAACCGGGCTATCTGCATTGTGTCCCGCCACCCGCCAACTCCTCTTTTTACGCTACTGCTACTCTCTGTTCATCATACATGCACAGTCACTTTAATCATTTCGACATGTACGTTTTACCTCAATCAGCCTGACTAACCGGTGTCTACTTTTATAGCCTCGCTACTATATATAGCCTGTCTTTTTACTGTTGTTTTATTTCTTTACTTACCTATTGTTCACCTAACACCTTTTTTTTGCACTATTGGTTAGAGCCGGTAAGTAAGCATTTCACTGTGAGGTCTACACCTGTTGTATTCGGTGCACGTGACAAATAAACTTTGATTTGATTTGATTTGAAAAATAAGAAAGGAGTCCGGGACTTCTTCCATAAAGAATGGAAGAGAAATAAGTCCTGTGCTACACTTGGCGTACTAAATTGATAGACTCACATGAGACTGGACCACCACAACACTGACCAGTTCAATTCACTCTGGGCTGAGCTCCAGTTGTCTGGTTTCATTTTTCTACCATGAAATATTTTTGTCAATTAAAATAGTTTATTGAATTAGCCTAAGCTTATTTTCTTTAATGAAAATTGAGAAATAAAACATAGAATTAGGCCTAAACAGAATGTGTTGTTTATGTCTGCCTTTTTAAATTATCTTCTCTACAGTGGTAGTAATACTCCTCTATTTGCAAAATATTATGATTTAGTTCATATTTTACAGCGGGTGAATAATAATATTGTGGGCTCCAAGCCTAGGCCAGGTAGGAAAGCCTTGTTTTACATTTCCTGCGACTGTTCACTGGCAAATCACATGCAGTAGGATTTCCGGTGTACCTGGCTTCCTTGTTTTAACCGTTAGTCTTTCCATATAAATAACCAATGTCCATTCTGAACAATAATTTGGAGTATAGTCCTATGGATTTGTCATATCACAACATTGGGAAACATAGCCCCTAGCTACGTCGGCTAATTAAAGAGCAGCGGCCAATTGGAGAGCAGTCTGTAGTCTGGTTCAGAAGCTACAGTTTGCAGCTGGTTTCTCCCCAATGTACATGTAGGCAAACACACACACACCTTGCTAGCTTGCATAATAATTATAGTGCTATGACTATTTCTTAGCAGGCCTATGTTTTTGTAGGCTACAGTCTTTGGTAGCTGTCTTGTCTAGCCTAACAAATCCTAGTCTCATAACTTATAAACACCAAAATGAACCTGTATGTCACAATTGACTATCAAATGTGTGCGCAGGTCTATATTGCTGGTTAGCTTACCCATAGTGATTAATTTATTAGTTATAGAATACAGTATTGCCACAGTAGCCAAATGTCTACAATGATATGTCACACATTGATTGGATGCATGGCTCTCGTGGGGAATCTGAAATGCATGACAGCGTGTGTGATATGGGGATGACCAGATAAGAATGCCATCGCTCCCAGAAAAGAGAGACTGCCACTGAAACGTGGTACAAATTCACAGTCACATTCATTTCTGAAGACGGTAGAAGGAATAAATCATCCAATAAATAACATAATTCCTCTCAAATTCTTCACCTATGGCTTTTAATTTGAATATTACTCCTCCAACCTGCAAGACATTTATCCCAAGCCTAGGCCCACATACAAAGCCATGATTTCTCTGCGATAAAGCAACAGTACTGTGTTTTCTTCCCTTTTCATTGGGTATTATCAAGGAAAGCAAAATAAATATTATTAGTCTCACTGATGGCTTTACTAATTGTAGCACTGTATGGGTCTCTGTACATACTGTTGGTACAGTTTTGTTTATATGTGTGTTACTTTAAAGCTGTTCTGTAAAAGTCTAAGTCCAAAACAGCTCTATAAGGGGGATGTGGGGCAGTGAGGTCACAGCCTTACTGTATGTTGCTTTTTTGATTGCCTTCAGGGTCAATGTGGGCATTCATTTCTCTGTCCAGCTGCAGACACAAGGAGCAGATTGAATTATGAGCATGGCCGTAACTACCTATGAGGACACCAAGGTTCGGACCTCAGTAGCTTTTTCTAATTTGAAAGATAAATGAATAATAATAATATCCTATCTATCTATATCTATATATACAGTATAAGTCAAAAGTTTGGACACATCTACGCAGTCAAGGGTTTTTCTTTATTTTGACTATTTCCTACATTGTTGAATAATAATGAAGACATCAAAACTATTAAAAAACACATGGAATCATGTAGTTACCATGTAGTGTTAATTAAACACGTATTTACACAATAAATATTTACACAATAAAGAACATCTATTACGGGTCAACATCTAAATATTTCGCTCTCAGCGTTGATTAAAGTTCAGAAATATATTATATATTATATATTATTGATCTGAATGAGTTCTAATCGTGCCTGCCTCTTTGGGACTGTGAGGAATTATGAAAAGTGGTCTGTTCATTATGTTTGCCTTCGTCCCCTAGTTTTGCCTTTTTAGAATCACATTCACCACTCTCTCAAACGGCTAACTACGCCCTCTTGAACTACCCCAGCTCGCAGTTGGCTCAAGGAGGCATTTTTAAACCGTCCCTCGATTCCTGCTGTGTCTACAGACATCCCCAAACCAACAAAAACTGACTCTGACAATGAGTGCACAACTGGTAAATAGTCACTTATACAATTGAAGTAGGAAGTTTACATACACCTTAGCCAAATACATTTAAACTCAGTTTTTCACAATTCTTGACATTTAATCAGAGTAAAAATTACCTGTCTTAGGTTAGTTAGGATCACCACTTTATTTTAAGAATGTGAAATGTCAGAATAATAGCAGAGAGAATTATTTATTTAAGCTTTCTTTCATCACATTCCCAGTGGGTCAGAAGTGTACATACACTCAATTATTATTTGGTAGCATTGCCTTGAAATTGTTGAAACTTGGGTCAAACGTTTCAGATAGCCTTCGACAAGCTTCCCACAATAAGTTGGGTGAATTTTGGCCCATTCCTCCTGACAGAGCTGGTGTAACTGAGTCACGTTTGTAGGCCTCCTTGCTCGCACACGTTTTTTCAGTTCTGCCCACAAATTGTCTATAGGATTGAGGTCAGGGCTTTGTGATGGCCACTCCAATACCTTGACTTTGTTGTCCATTTGGAAGACCCATTTGCGACCAAGCTTTAACTTCCTAACTGATGTCTTGTAATGTTGTTTCAATATATCCACATACTTTTCCTTCCTCATGATGCCATCTATTTGTGCACCAGTCCCTCCTGCAGCAAAGCACCCCCACAACATGATGCTGCCAACCCCGTGCTTCACGGTTGGGATGGTGTTCTTCGGCCTGCAAGCATCCCCCTTTTTCCTCCAAACATAACAATGGTCATTATGGCTAAACAGTTCTATTTTTGTTTCATCAGACCAGAGGATATTTCTCCAAAAAGTACGATCTTTGTCTCCACGTGCAGTTGCAAACCGTAGTCTGGCTTTTTTATGGCGGTTTTGGAGCAGTGGATTCTTCTTTGCTGAGCGGCCTTTCAGGTTATGTCGATATAGGACTCGTTTTACTGTGGATATAGATACTTTTGTACCTGTTTCCTCCAGCATCTTTACAATGTCATTTGATGTTGTTCTGTGATTGATTTGTACTTTTTGCACCAAAGTACATTCATCTCTAGGAGACAGAACGCGTCTCCTTCCTGAGAGGTATGACGGCTGCGTGGTCCCATGGTGTTTATACTTGCGTACTATTGTTTGTACAGATGAAAGTGGTAACTTCAGGTGTTTGGAAATTGCTCCCAAGGATGAACTAGACTTGTGGAGCTCTACAAAAATTGAGGTCTTGGCTGATTTCCTTTGATTTTCCCATGATGTCAAGCAAAGAAGCACTGAGTTTGAAGATGTAGATACAGCATGTTAGTCAGTCAGATGGCTCTAGATAACTAGAAGGATGAAGTAAGAAGCTATAGCTAATGTTGAACAGAGCCTACCACAGCAGGAGCAGAACATATACAACTACGTTCTCATAATAATAACTTTGCTTTACAGAGAGTAGGCTACTGAGGCAGTGGGGGGGGGGCCTCACTAAAACTCAAACCCTGGTTAAGGCCCTGATTGTGAGTGCCACAGCACTCTTTCAAGGACAACGGACAAGAGTAGGGGGAGCAGGTACATGCTCACCATGCTGCAGTGAGTATGTCTGTAGAGTGTGAACTATGTGTAGTCCAGTGGTGTAGTGGTGCCTGGAAAAGTGGTTATACTCTTATTTTACCAAACATTTCCCAAATGGCCTGTCTGTCGTAGGGAAAGCACCCTGTGTGAGAAATTACATGAGAAACCGTGACATGACCTAAAATTATAAATCCTACTGTCCAAGTACTGTAGGCTAATGATAGGCCTACTATTGAAACAGATAAATAAGTCCATCAACTGAGTCAGAAATGCATTATTTTTCAGGTTTTCACTCTGAAAGTCACACTTTTTAATAGACAAACAACCACATTGGATGTTTCTAAGTCCATAACAATGGAGACCACTTTTGAGGTCTGGGAAGAATATAAGACATTTAGATTTTTCAGTGTAGTTACCCTTTACTTCAAGATTGCATGCACCTACCACTGTTTTTTGGTTAGCAGTGTTTCTGTAACACAATAGATTGAGTTTTCAAAACAAATGGCTACATGATTGATGCAAATAATCATGATATCATTCTGCCAGGTAGGCATATGCTTCTTTGTAGCCAGTTGACATTTAATTGAGAAGGTTTTTGGAAAACCTTTCCCTCTACCAAAAGAAGGTTCCCACTGTGCAAAAAGTATTTGGATCAACATGGTTTCCACGTAATTTCCACAAAAAAATGTAATGAGATGACATTGAATCAACATTGGAAAATTATTGGATTGTCACGTGTGCTCCCTCTCCGGCCTCTAGGTCACCAGGCTGCTCGTTAGGGTGCACACCTGTTTGGCGCAAAATGACACTCACCTGGACTCCATCACCTTCTTGATTACCTTCCCTATATATGTCCTATATATGTTCTTCCCCAGTTGTCATTGTTCCTGTACTGTCGGTGCGCTGTTCGTGGTTCTTGTTTTGTGCTTTAATTTATTAAATGTATTTACTTCCTGAAATTGCTTCCTGACTTTCAGTGTACATTGTTGAATGGATTTGCAAAAAGTAATCAACTTTAGGGAACTGTATGTTCTCACCCAACTTTTAACCTAAATCCAATGACATGGTGATTTAGCAAAAAATTCACATTAGTTGACAACTCAACCAAATGTAAATCAAAACAAGACGTTGAAATTGCGTCTATCCAGTCGGTTAGGCATATTATTAGCATTGCTACATTTTTCCTGTTCCTTAATTCCTTGAAACATGGGCATTTTACGTCATACTATGAGACATGTCTTATCTTGCTTCAAAGTAGCCTATAGACAAAATCCTACCATGGAAAAATGGAGGCAATTCTTTCATTAAGACTCCCTCATATTTGTTTTCCTGTTCTATTGCTTTTCTTTCAACTTTCTTCCATTGTCTAGCAGCATAATCCTAGTCATATTAGCAACCCATGATAGTTGTTTAGATCTCCCCTCTTTCTATATTCTAATGGATATTTCCTTCTCTATCAATAAAATCGCTCGCATGTGCAGTGCACATTTTTGAACGCAGTTTTCCCGCAAATTGCAACATTTACTCATATGCCTACCACCTTGTGCACATTGCTGCACCTAAAATGTGAAGAAATAATAGTTTATCAACATTTTAAGCTAAACATTCTGATCTGTTCCATCAGCCTTATTAATTGATATGACGTATACCTCCACTACACTACTTTGATAATCATTGTGGGTATTAAGTAGTGAGTATATGCAATGCCCACTGAAAAGTAAGTGGGTATACAGTGTATACCTGTGTATACCCACCACTACACCACTGGTGTAGTCAGTAATTAGGGTGAATTTGTGAATTTTTATTAGGATTCCCATTAGCTAACGCCGTAACGTTAGCTAATCCTCCTGGGGTCCAACCCAATTTGATTGGCTTTATACAGACATCACAGATTTCTGTTGATGCATTCAGAGGTCTGCCTTCTTGGAAGAGGCGGGTGTGTGAATCATAAGTGTAACGAAACTGTGAGTGTGTGCATCAGTGCATGCATGTGGACATGTATGTTGTAGTTCAATTGAAGTCCTGTGTGGTTAACTGCATGTTACTGCTTTGGTTTGGTGTCTTCAGAAGAAATGTACTACTAGGTTATGAAATTATTAACTGCACCACATCTAGTATTTATGTGAAAAATACCCAGCAGTGTCTGTCTTTGGCTCAACTTGAAGCTCTCAGAGGTTCCTCTTCCTCAGAGTGGTAGGCAGTGGCGTAGGAAGGCATCTTGTTTTCAGGATAATACTGTGGCAGAGAAAAAGTATAGATTTATGTAATTTCATCTGTTAGCGATAGAGCCGTTTGTCCTCATCTAATGGAAGATAAGACACCTACCGGTGTTCATCTACATATTGTACATTTCCTTCTTGAAAAAAAAAATATATATATATATATATAGTAATATATTTACAAATAGCTGTACTAAAATGTCTCTCTTTTAAATGTACAGTAGCACCACTATTTAAAAAAAAATATGCTTAGTATTTGTGTTTGGTTTTAGCCAAGGTAATGTTGGTATCTTTCAGTAACAGAGTTATTTTTAAGGATGCCCTAGATGTTTTTCTAGACAGTGTTTTTATCAGATTCTTTCCACAACACTTGTGATGTGTGTTTAATTGGAACAGACTGTCCTCACATCAGTTTTGATGAGCGGTCAATAGGTGAGCTCAAGGCTTCCAATTCCAAGAAAGAGAGGAAAAAAAGGGGAAGAGAAGAATGAGGACGTAATAAAACAGCACCCCACCACCAATGGTAAAAATACATAGCCATTAAGACATCCGCAAGGCCTGATCCGTCAGTGTGGCAGGTAGCCTGGTGGTTAGAGCGTTGTGCCAGTAACTGAAAGGTCCCAAGTTTGAATGCCTGAGACAACAAGGTGAAAAATGTGCACATTAATACACACTTGTACATGTCTGAAATCTGACAAATATAAGCACCCACATGATTATTATCCACCAATACCTTGATTTAGAGACACTGCTAATTGTAACAAATGACTAGTGGAGCATTTTCTGTTTGTGCATTTTGCCATTTCCTTATTGTTTTCTTCCACAACATCAACAACACCAACTGCCAATGAGGGGTTTTCAAATGCAGTCAAAATAGAACTGAGTCATTGGACTAAGTCACTTGATAATCATGACTCCTAATCAAAGTAAATATCAAGTGATCGAGATGAGAGAAAAACAGCAGGGAATTATTAGCGACCATGTTAAAAACGGATCAGGGCTGAGATGCAGAGCTGGGTTCAAATAGTATTTGCTGTCTTTCAAATACATTTCAGCATGTGATTGAGCTTACCTGGAGTGCCAGATATGCAGGGTTAGCACTTTTGGGACTATTCCATTGGTTCTATTGCACCAGGCAATGTTCAATCAAGCGCAGCTAAAGTATTTGAAAGAAAACATATTGTTTGGATCCTGGTCTGCTGAGGCGACGCACACTGGCCCAGCATGCTGTAGTATTGTTATATGCTTTGGTATATTCAACACTGCTAGCAGGGGCCCTGCTGTGACCAACCACACAATCAGAACACTCACAGAGAGAGGCAAGCCAAAGGTATCACCTTCACACAGCACACTGCGGGCAGCTATATGGCTGTCTCTGTCTTTGTTCTACCAGCCAAGCAGTCTAACCATGGTGCCTTGGGAGATGTCATGTGTCACCTTCTTCCAGGTCTCCGTACCTGTCTCATCTGGTTTAGGACCTGTTGATGTTGCAGTCAGATCATGACCTAAAAATGCCATGTTCTATTGTTGCCCTTCAAGCTGAAGCAAACTGGTATCTCGCCCTCTAGTTAAAGGACACGACCCCTGTTAAAGCACAAAACTCTCTCTATAACTGCTCCTTGTTCCATTTGAAAACAGAGGTTTGTCCACACATCCTCAGCCCAGCCATGTATTGTAAGGACATCCCCAACACAGTACGGCATTGAAATGAGTGAGTATCATGCTATTGACTGGCTGTATATAGTGATGTACTGCATGCGCACGACATGAGGGGAGTGTCCAGAGGAGGAGAACACACAGATTTAAAGATGGTTAGGAAAGGTTGGCATGTCTTTGGAGAATGCCCTACCCCTATTTAGTGTAACACAAACACACATAGGGCTGGCACAATTACCGTATAATCGTGTAACAGATGATTATGGATGAAGACTGTCATGAAAATAAAACAACCGTCATAACCGTTAAAAATATATATGCTGAACAAAAATAATAACTCAAAATGCAACAATTTCAAAGATTTTACTGAGTTCATATAGAAAATTAGTCATTTGATATAAATTAATTATGCCCTAATCTATGCATTTCACATGAAAGCATCTGTTGGTCATAGATACCTTGAAAAAAGAAAATAACCAATCGGTATCTAGTGTGACCACCATTTGCCTCACGCAGCGCGACACATCTCCTTTGCATAGAGTTGATCAAGATGTTGATTGTGGCCTGTGGAATGGTGTCCCACTCCTCTTCCATGGCTGTACGAAGTTGCTTGATAATGGCGGGAACAGGAACACTTTGCCGTACACGTCAATCCAGAGCCTCCTAAACATGCTCAATGGGTGACATGTCTGGTGAGTATGCAGGCAATGGAAGAACTAGGACATTTTCGGCTTCCAGGAATTGTGTACAGATCCTTGCGACATGGGGCCGTGCATTATCATGCTGAAACATGAGGTGATGGCGGCGGGTGAATGGCACGACAATGGGTATGTCTGTGCATTGAAATTGATAAAATGCAACTGTGTTCATTGTCCGTAGCTTATGCCTGCCAATACCATAACCCACCCACCACCATGGGGCACTATGTTCACAACGTTGACATCAGCAAACTGCTCGCCAACACAACGCCATACTGGTCTGTGGTTGTGAGGGCAGTTGGGCATACTGCCAAATTCTCTAAAACGACACTGGAGGCGGATTATGGTCAAGAAATTAATATTCAATTCACTGGCAACAGCCCTGCAGTCAGCATGTCAATTGCACGCTCCCTCAAAACTTGAGACATCTGTGGCATTGTGTTGTGTGACAAAACTGCACATTTCTAGAGTGTCCTTTTATTGTTCCCAGCACAAGGTGCACCTGTGTAATGATCATGCTGTTTAATCAGCCTCTTGATATGCCACACCTGTCAGGTGGATGGATTATCTTGGAAAGGGATAAATGCTCACTAACAGGGATGTAAACAACTTTGTGCACAATATTTGAGTGAAAGAAGCTTTTTGTGTAAGTGGAACATTTCTATGATCTTTTATTTCAGGTCATGAAACATGGGACCAACACTTTACATGTTGCTCTGATGTACTAGAACGCATGAAAAAAAACTTTTAGAATAAAGCATTGCATCAGTGGAGGCTCCTCAGAGGAGGAAGGGGAGGACCATCCTCCTCAGTGAATTTCAAAAAATGTAAATTGTAAAACATTTAAAAAGTTATCATTTTTAGATAAAATTATCACAAAAAAATAGATGAAATTATCACCAAATAACTGAATAAAAAACATTATTTAACAAAGAAGGTCTACAGTAGCCTCAACTGCACTCTGTAAGGTAGCACCGTGGTGTAGCCGGGGGACAGCTAGCTTCCATCCTCCTCTGGGTACATTGACTTCAATACAAAAAACCTAGGAGGCTCATGGTTCTCACCCCCTTCCATAGATTTACACAGTAATTATGACAACTTCCGGAGGTCGTCCTCCAGCCTATCAGATCTCTTGCAGCATGAACTGACATGTTGTCCACCCAATCAAAAGATCAGAGAATTGATCTAGTACTGAAAGTATAAGATACAGCTAGCTAGCGCTGCAGTGCATAAAATGTGGTGAGTAGTTGAATCAAAGAGGGAGACAATTGTTGAACAGTTTTGAACAACTTGATATCTTCCAAAATGAAGGAGAAGCAAGAGAGAGATAGAAGAGAGAGATTTCAGAATTTTAAAAAAACTTTCAGTTTCACTTACTTAGCTAGCAAATGCCGGTAGCTAGTTTAGCCTACTGAAACACCCTGCTTAAACAGAGGGATGCTATGTTAGCTAGCTGGCTATGACTTTCCAACACAACACTGGAACTCTTCCAAGTCAAGGTAAGTTTTTGGTATTACAAATTTATTGCCACCGGGGCCTGCGGTTGTAACTACTTACTGACTGTACACTAATGTTACTGCATGATTGTAGTGGGTTTAGTAATGCTTTAGTTCTATTAGCTATGCTGACTATGATGTTACTTTAGCTAATATGGTGACAACGATGAGGGCTGTTGGTAGAGGTTTGGCTTGGAAAGGTTTTTTCACCTGGTTACACAGCTGATTTGTTGTGCATTGAAGTCCACAAGCGAAGGGAAGAGAAGGAATACAATGTGGCTGTTATGAGAGTGAACTCTGTTTACGAGTGATCAGGGGTGTATTCGTTCCGCCGATAAAGTTAAACGTTTCTCAAACAGAACAAAACCGGGATTAACATACCTGAATTTGAATTTGTCCAATAGAAACTATCCTTTGCAACATTTGGACTAATGATTACACCCTATATCAGCTAGATGCAGGCAAGAGTGCACAAGGTGGTATTGAATGTCACTGTCCATTGTAAACTTGCTAGGTTGGAAGCAACCTTATGAAAATAGGCTAGGTTGAAGCAACCTCATGATGGGTATAGGGAAAATTAGAGTATCATGCCTAAACCTATCGCTGTTACATTGAACTGGGTTAATGGAATATGAATGAGAGTCGTCCAATATGCGTTAATAGAAATAAGGCCATGCTCATGAAAAAATTGTCCTCCCTCATCTTAAACTGCACTGACCACCACTGCATTGCATGTATTATCATCGCTTTTGCATGCTGGCATAGAGCAGGAGAGTAGAGGCGCTTGCAGAAGTTGCACACATACGGAACCATTCCTGGCCTAGGGTCCTTGAAAATGTTGGCCTTTTATAAACGCATTTCATGCAATTCTACATCAGCAGAATATTTTTTAATACTTTACAAATTATCAAAATTACAGGCTACATTGACAATAACAACGACTTTGTCTTGAATACATCAAAAGCCTACGCCTGTGTGTGTGTGTGTGTGTGTGTGTGTGTGTGTGTGTGTGTGTGTGTGTGTGTGTGTGTGTGTGTGTGTGTGTGTGTGTGTGTGTGTGTGTGGAGACACACATATTGTACAGTGTGAGGATATAATTATAGTCCTAATAAAGCTTTCCAGTTTCACTGAACTCACCGAATGACGTGGAGCTCACTCACCAGCGATTGTCAGTGTGCTTGCGTCAAAAGCCTCTCTCTCTCTCTCTCTCTCTCTCTCTCTCTCTCGTTTTACTTTCTTAAACAATGCTCTTCACTCAATAGGCCTATTTGGAAGTTGATAACATATTTGATATACTACACGACAGATTAGTCTTCTCTTTTCAGCAGGTGCCATTTGCTTTCCAACCTGTGTTTTTCCACAATTGTATTTCAAAATATTGCGAAAGGCCTGTTTTGGCTGCATGCGTTTGACTGACAGATTTGCTGCACATTCCCGAATGTAGGCATGCCTTGTGATTGGGCTACACACAATCCGCAGCTAGTCAAAAAATAAAAGAAAAGTCATTGATCCTCTGTGGCTAAATTATAGGCCTAATCCTGGTGTAGTATTCTGAATTATTTAATGTCTTTCTGGACAGCAGTAATTCTATAACTTTGGCAAATTAATTTAAATTTATCAGGGGTGCTGCCTTTGTTACGGTGCGTGAATGAGGACCCAAAAGCGAATCAACTTAAACAGAGCTTCTTTAATTACCAAACATAGGTAGGCTCAGATGGACCGGCAGATTCCGACAGGACAGGACAAGGTTACAGCAAACATGACGACAGTCTGGTTCAGGCATGAATGACACAAACAAACAAGAATCCGACAAGGACAGGAGCAGAAACAGAGAGAGATATAGGGACCTAATCAGAGGGAAAAAGGGAACAGGTGGGGAACGGGGTGAATGGGTAGTTAGAGGAGACAAGGGACAGCTGGGGGAAAGCGGGGGAGAAAAGGTAACCTAACACGACCAGCAGAGGGAGACAGGGTGAAGGGAAAGGACAGAGACAAGACAACATGACAGTACATGACAGTACCCCCCCACTCACCGAGCGCCTCCTGGCGCACTCGAGGAGGAAACCTGGCGGCAACGGAGGAAATCATCAATCAGCGCACGGTCCAGCACGTCCCGAGAGGGAACCCAACTCCTCTCCTCAGGACCGTACCCCTCCCAGTCAACTAGGTACTGATGACCACGGCCCCGAGGACGCATGTCCAAGATTTTACGGACCCTGTAGATAGGTGCGCCCTCGACAAGGATGGGGGGGGGGGGGGGAAGACGAGCGGGGGCGCGAAGAACGGGCTTAACACAGGAGACATGGAAGACCGGGTGGACGCGACGAAGATATCGCGGAAGAAGAAGTCGCACTGCGACAGGATTAATGACCTGAGAGATACGGAATGGACCAATGAACCGCGGGGTCAACTTGCGAGAAGCCGTCTTAAGGGGAAGGTTCTGAGTGGAGAGCCAAACTCTCTGACCGCGACAATATCTAGGGCTCTTAGTTCTACGCTTATTAGCAGCTCTCACAGTCTGCGCCCTATAACGGCAAAGTGCAGACCTGACCCTCTTCCAGGTGCGCTCGCAACGTTGGACAAAAGCCTGAGCGGAGGGGACGCTGGACTCAGCGAACTGAGATGAGAACAACGGAGGCTGGTACCCGAGGCTACTCTGAAAAGGAGATAGCCCGGTCGCAGACGAAGGAAGCGAGTTGTGGGCGTATTCTGCCCAGGGGAGCTGTTCTGACCAAGACGCAGGGTTGCGAAAAGAAAGACTGCGTAAGATGCGACCAATAGTCTGATTGGCCCGTTCTGCTTGACCGTTAGACTGGGGGTGAAAGCCGGAAGAGAGACTGACGGAAGCCCCAATCAAACGGCAAAACTCCCTCCAAAATTGAGACGTGAATTGCGGACCTCTGTCCGAAACGACGTCTGACGGAAGGCCATGAATTCTGAAAACATTCTCGATGATGATTTGTGCCGTCTCTTTAGCAGAAGGAAGCTTAGCAAGGGGAATGAAATGAGCCGCCTTAGAGAACCTATCGACAACCGTAAGAATAACAGTCTTCCCCGCTGACGAAGGCAGTCCGGTGACAAAATCTAAGGCGGTGTGAGACCACGGTCGAGAGGGAATAGGAAGCGGCCTGAGACGGCCGGCAGGAGGAGAGTTACCGGACTTAGTCTGCGCGCAGACCGAACAAGCAGCCACGAAACGACGCGTGTCATGCTCCCGGGTGGGCCACCAGAAACGCTGGCGAATGGAAGCAAGCGTACCCCGAACGCCAGGGTGGCCGGCTAACTTGGCAGAGTGAGCCCACTGAAGAACGGCCAGACGAGTAGGAACGGGAACGAAAAGAAGGTTCCTAGGACAAGCGCGCGGCGACGGAGTTTGAGTGAGTGCTTGCTTTACCTGCCTCTCAATTCCCCAGACAGTCAACCCGACAACACGCCCCTCAGGGAGAATCCCCTCGGGGTCAGTGGAGGCTACTGAAGAACTGAAGAGACGAGACAAAGCATCAGGCTTGGTGTTCTTAGAGCCCGGACGATAAGAAATCACGAACTCGAAACGAGCGAAAAAACAGCGCCCAACGCGCCTGACGCGCATTAAGTCGTTTGGCAGAACGGATGTACTCAAGGTTCCTATGGTCAGTCCAAACGACAAAAGGAACGGTCGCCCCCTCCAACCACTGTCGCCATTCGCCTAGGGCTAACCGGATGGCGAGCAGTTCGCGGTTACCCACATCATAGTTACGTTCCGACGGCGACAGGCGATGAGAAAAATACGCGCATGGGTGGACCTTGTCGTCAGAGAGGGAGCGCTGAGAAAGGATGGCTCCCACTCCCACCTCTGACGCGTCAACCTCGACAACGAACTGTCTAGAGACGTCAGGTGTAACAAGGATAGGAGCGGATGTAAAACGATTCTTGAGGAGATCAAAAGCTCCCTGGGCGGAAACGGACCACTTAAAGCACGTCTTGACAGAAGTAAGGGCTGTGAGAGGAGCTGCCACCTGACCGAAATTACGGATGAAACGACGATAGAAGTTCGCGAAGCCGAGAAAGCGCTGCAGCTCGACGCGTGACTTAGGGACGGGCCAATCAATGACAGCTTGGACCTTAGCGGGATCCATCTTAATGCCTTCAGCGGAAATAACAGAACCGAGAAATGTGACGGAGGAGGCATGAAAAGTGCACTTCTCAGCCTTCACAAAAAGACAATTCTCTAAAAGGCGCTGGAGGACACGTCGAACGTGCTGAACATGAATCTGGAGTGACGGTGAAAAAATCAGGATATCGTCAAGGTAAACGAAAACAAAGATGTTCAGCATGTCTCTCAGGACATCATTGACTAATGCCTGAAAGACAGCTGGAGCGTTAGCGAGGCCGAAAGGAAGAACCCGGTATTCAAAGTGCCCTAACGGAGTGTTAAACGCCGTCTTCCACTCGTCCCCCTCCCTGATGCGCACGAGATGGTAAGCGTTACGAAGGTCCAACTTAGTGAAAAACCTGGCTCCCTGCAGGATCTCGAAGGCTGAAGACATAAGAGGAAGCGGATAACGATTCTTCACTGTTATGTCATTCAGCCCTCGATAATCTATGCAGGGGCGCAGAGACCCGTCCTTCTTCTTGACAAAAAAAAACCCCGCTCCGGCGGGAGAGGAGGAGGGGACTATGGTACCGGCGTCAAGAGCTACAGACAAATAATCTTCGAGAGCCTTACGTTCGGGAGCCGACAGAGAGTATAGTCTACCCCGGGGGGGGGGTGGTTCCCGGAAGGAGATCAATACTACAATCATACGACCGGTGTGGAGGAAGAGAGGTGGCCCTGGACCGACTGAACACCGTGCGCAGATCGTGATATTCCTCCGGCACCCCTGTCAAATCACCAGGCTCCTCCTGTGAAGAAGAGACAGAGGAAACAGGAGGGATAGCAGACATTAAACATTTCACATGACAAGAGACGTTCCAGGAGAGGATAGAATTACTAGACCAATTAATGGAAGGATTATGACAAACTAGCCAGGGATGGCCCAAAACAACAGGTGTAAAAGGTGAACGAAAAATTAAAAAAGAAATGGTTTCACTATGATTACCAGAAACAGTGAGGGTTAAAGGTAGCGTCTCACGCTGAATCCTGGGGAGAGGACTACCATCCAGGGCGAACAAGGCCGTGGGCTCCTTTAACTGTCTGAGAGGAATGTCATGTTCCCGAGCCCAGGTCTCGTCCATAAAACAGCCCTCCGCCCCAGAGTCTATTAAGGCACTGCAGGAAGCTGACGAACCGGTCCAGCGTAGATGGACCGACAAGGTAGTGCAGGATCTTGAAGGAGAGACAGGAGTAGTAGCGCTCACCAGTAGCCCTCCGCTTACTGACGAGCTCTGGCCTTTTACTGGACATGAAGTGACAAAATGACCAGCGGAACCGCAATAGAGACAGAGGCGGTTGGTGATTCTCCGTTCCCTCTCCTCAGTCGAGATGCGGATACCTCCCAGCTGCATGGACTCAGCACCCGAGCCGGCAGAGGAAGATGGTAGTGATGCGGAGAGGGAGGCGACGGAGAGCGCGAGCTCCTTTCCACGAGCTCGGTGACGAAGATCAACCCGTCGCTCAATGCGAATAGCGAGTTCAATCAAGGAATCCACGCTGGAAGGAACCTCCCGGGAGAGAATCTCATCCTTTACCTCTGCGCGGAAACCCTCCAGAAGACGAGCGAGCAAGGCCGGCTCGTTCCAGCCACTGGAGACAGCAAGAGTGCGAAACTCAATAGAGTAGTCTGTTATGGATCGATTGCCTTGACATAGGGAAGACAGGGCCCTGGAAGCCTCCTCCCCAAAAACAGATCGATCAAAAACCTGTATCATCTCCTCCTTAAAGTCTTGATACTGGTTAGTACACTCAGCCCTTGCCTCCCAGATTGCCGTGCCCCACTCACGAGCCCGTCCAATAAGGAGAGATATGACGTAGGCGACACGAGCAGTGCTCCTGGAGTAAGTGTTGGGCTGGAGAGAAAACACAATATCACACTGGGTGAGGAACGAGCGGCATTCAGTGGGCTCCCCAGAGTAACACGGCGGGTTATTGATTCTGGGCTCCGGAGATTCGAAAGCCCTGGAAGTGGCCGGTGGATCGAGGCGGAGATGGTGAACCTGTTCTGTGAGGTTGGAGACTTGGGTGGCCAGGGTCTCAACGGCATGTCGAGCAGCAGACAATTCCTGCTTGTGTCTGCCTAGCATCGCTCCCTGGATCTCGACGGCTGAGTGGAGAGGATCCGAAGTCGCTGGGTCCATTCTTGGTCGGATTCTTCTGTTACGGTGCGTGAATGAGGACCCAAAAGCGAATCAACTTAAACAGAGCTTCTTTAATTACCAAACATAGGTAGGCTCAGATGGACCGGCAGATTCCGACAGGACAGGACAAGGTTACAGCAAACATGACGACAGTCTGGTTCAGGCATGAATGACACAAACAAACAAGAATCCGACAAGGACAGGAGCAGAAACAGAGAGAGATATAGGGACCTAATCAGAGGGAAAAAGGGAACAGGTGGGGAACGGGGTGAATGGGTAGTTAGAGGAGACAAGGGACAGCTGGGGGAAAGCGGGGGAGAAAAGGTAACCTAACACGACCAGCAGAGGGAGACAGGGTGAAGGGAAAGGACAGAGACAAGACAACATGACAGTACATGACAGCCTTACCTCCAGCACCCTTCCTGTGGCTATGATTCTACAAGGAAATACATGATGAAGTGAAACGCTGGAGAGATGAGTTGCAGGCTCATGTCTGTCAGAGCAAAGAGAGATCATAGAAAGTCACTTATTCTAGTGGGTTCAAATGGGTTTTGGAACGAAACAGTCCAAAACGCGAGCACACGCACGCGCACACACACACACACAGATATACAGTATGTATAGGTAAATACTCTCTGTGTGGGGGTACAGTAAGAGAGCAAGGTAAGCTCCCCATCCCTATGTGGATTCTTGTGCCTGGAGTAATAGTGGAGTTGATAGCCTTGGTTCTGTCCTCTTGATGTCTGAGCTGAAGGGTTCACTGAAAAAGTATTTATCTTCTGTCTGTCAGCTGCCTGTTAGAGTTCAGGAGTGAGGCAGAGGTCACAGTCTGAGAGACAGACAGGGAAAGAGAAGGCGGAAAGAGTTCTCTGTTACAGTATACTTATTTTTTCCCTTCCTCCTCCCTCCAGAGTAGTGCCACACACTACTGTCTCATCCAGAGGGGTGATGATGTATTAAAGACTGGTGAAGATGGGGTCAGAGGAAAATGATGAAAGGTCTAAGACAATGGGGATGTTGCAGAACATCTTTATTGCAGTCACTCTGCACAGATGCTCAGATCACACAACGTCCAGGAAAGTGTTTAAACATGTCAGGAACCATGTTAATATGATATAGAAATCTTCTGAGATGTGCAGTCTCAAGTGGAACGCAACTAATATGTGGGAGTATAGGCCAAGACAGAGGCATGCTTATGTAGTTGCCCACGAGTGAATCTGCTCCATTGAGATGTGGTTAGAAACAGGCCCCATGGCAGAATACACAAAGTTCACCACCGGCATTCAATCAAATCCATGCCCCCCACTTCACCTTTTCCATAGATATTATAACTGACACTGTTAGAACAACTAGACCCCTTAAATTATATCCCATCAATCACATGATTTAAATGTGTGAATAAAAGGAAATACAAACTTAGTGTGGTGCTGCCATCAGTTGGTTACCACATGTAATCACCTGAGAAATGTACTCATTCTCTACCTGAGAACACTTCTGCAGCCGTATTCCATTGAACTCTACTGCCCTATTGCACCACCTAGTGGTCCTCAGGGAAACTGCCCATTGGAATCCTCATGTGAATGTGACAAAATAATCGGAAGCATACAGTGTTGTCATGTAATTTAACTCTCATAGTTACTGGTAGTAAGGTGTCCTGTGAGTGAGAGGGTAGGAAATAAAGTAACTTTAGCATTTTACACATTTGCTGTGAACAACACGCTAAAAACATACTCCTCAGCATTTTGGCATCAACATATTGTACTCTTTTCTTTCAAGTTGGTGGTGGAAATCAGGGGCGCAACTTTGGTTTTCGATGTGTGTGGCGGGGGGGGGGGGGGGGGGGGGGGCTTCTGTGCTTCCTCCCATTTTCGGAGACTTCTAAAGCTCATTTCCTGCATTTCTACACAATCTAACAAAAAGAGGGCAACAATGCCCACAGTCATCAAGCTAGGTAAGAGATCATTATTAAATATGTTTAAGTGACTAAACTAGATCATTGATAATTCAATAATCAATATTGTGTTGCAACTGTAACCAATAGCCTAAGAAATGAACAACTCTTACAAATTAAGTACAAATACGTAACTTTTGATTGGCTTTGTTAAGACATCCTCGATATCAAATTTCAGCCAGACTGTCCAGCCAGCCCGAGCTCCCTGCATGCCCGACCCCCACCAGTCTAGTAAATGTGTTATTTTTTACATTTATTTAACTAGGCAAGTCAGTTAAGATCAAATTCTCATTTACAATGACAGCCTACCCCACCGGCCAAACCCAACCCTAACCCAAAAAATGCTGGGCCAGTTGTGCTCCACCCTATGGGACTGTCACTTGGGACACAACCTGGGAACTAACCAGGCTCTGTAGTGACACCCCTAGCACTCGGGAGGCCCAACACAAATAACTCAACTCTCTCCCCAACACAACTTCCTTCCCATATGTTTTCATGTCTCAGGGAAAGGTTTGGAAAACAAAATCTTAATAAAAACACACCTACATGTTAACACACAGAAACTGTACATCCTCCATATAATTCATATCATAGGCCTAATAGTACTGTAGAGCTCTTTTGATAACTTGATAACAGTCTCCAGTATCAACATTTCCTAGCAAACAAAAACAGCGAGAATCTGTAGACATACTTCTTGCTTTGTTCAGTGTTCGCTGCACATAGATAATAAAGTGTTGTAACTGCAAAACTTCACCTCTGTGCTGTCACAGACTGGTCTTCCCTGACTGCCTGGCCCTGATGAGACCCCTGTCACCATCTGATCCTGCTCAGATGAGGCATGGCAAAGAATTACCTTGGTGTACATTTATACATTACATTATCCAAGAACAGAATCAATGGTTCAGTAATTGAAATGACCATTATACCCAGATCCAAGACTGTAGCCTACCCATCAACTCAAGATGGAACTTTGTATCCATTCACTGATTGGTAAAGCTAATACACTGCCAAATTCACCTGAGCTATGTGGACTGGCTTTCCCTGGCTGTCTGGCCCTGCAGGGACACCTTTCATCATCTGATCCTGCTGAGACATGATGAGCATAGTGTTGAGTATTGACTGCACCATGACAGTGAAGCCTGTGGAGCTGTTTATTCCATGTCAGTGTGAAAAGTAGGGAATTACCTAGGGAAACTGACAGATCAATAACGTTACATTGCTATACTGACAAATAAAAAAGTCAGAATATCAGCCTTCAATCATTTGCCCACTGGTTTCATCGTTTGATTCAGGTCTAGTGTGATTGATGCAAAAATAGTACCATAAGTTAGTGAACTAGCTAGACAGCTAATGTTAGCCAACTTTTGGCTAGCTCAATCTAATGGTACAATGGTACATCTTCAAATGTGACCCAATTCAGGAAACTAGGCGCATGCCGCAAGTCACGACTTCACAGGAGAGCCGTTTCAACGTGAAACTATTTTTTTTTAAATCAAAATGCGTTTTTTGGGGCAGAAATGCCTTCTCGAACACGTGCACTATCATCTAACCTTAATAACTTTTATGCCATTCGTAAACACGAATAAAGTTGCCTAGTTGTTTAGCCAAAGAAAAAGTTGGGAACCTTCCCGCTAGCCATAAAATGAGCTGCTCGTTATGCGTAGTTAATCCTTTCTACTGCAGTTTTTTTCTAAAGATATAACATTAGCCATGGAGAATTGCAAATATGTTGCTACTGCTCTCAATAACATTGCTGCCCTGAATTTATCAGGCGCTATCGACAAAAGTCAGTGGGAAAAGGTTGTGATAGACTACATTCTGGAGGACAATCGTGCCATGCTGGCTCTCTCTGACTCTGAAAATTAATCAGACGATGAGGAAATTTCTGATTTAGGTAAAAACATTTTAATTGAAGAAGACATTGTGGATTCTTCTGATGACAGTGATGGGGAAGAAATTGATATCAAGAGTGTTGTCATCACAAAAGAAGTTGACCGAGGTTTGAAATCAGTGAAATCAACACAACGGGCCAAACAAGCTGTGCAAACTAAACCAAAATGACAGGACATCTTATTTTATGAAAGGAGATGCAGTCTGCAGTGAAGTTTTCATCCATGTACAGTATACGGGTAAGAATCCCGCTACAGTTTCAGATATTATATGTATCTAATTTTGTCAGAAATTTGTTTTCATTGCAAGTTAAGGCTTGCTGTTAGCTAGCCAGCTCGAGTTCGATGGCTGGCTTGCTAGCTAACGTTAACATTGAACCTAACTATTTTGGTTAAGTTTAGCTATGACAATAGGTTTGTATTGCAATGTTAGTGATGTTATTCCCTGTTTTGCTTCGATGCTCTGTGGCCTGGTGGTGTTGTCGCCAAGGAGCGTTCGGACTGTCGGGACCAGGTTTCAGCTGCTGCGCAACGCTGACATCCTTCCTCCCATAGATGGTCTGCCTGTACAAGCACCACCTGGACTGGACACAGCTAGACAAACTTATCTTTTTGAGAAGATCAGGGAGTTTTGTGATGAAGAGGCTATGGACATCACATGCCCTGCACCAAAGTCAAGGGCAGGACAGAAACAGGCTATCCGAATAGAGATTCCTTGTTCATGCGTGGTTCGGACGGACCAGTCATCAGCACTATCTGCAATGCCTCTATTCAAATGACTCTCTCCTAACACACACACGTCATACGTTGCTGTTACTATTATTATTTCTTTTTTCCTGCTGCTCAGTCACTTTACCCCTGGTTGTATGCCTATAACTACCTCGTCTATCACTGATATCGCTATTGATATTGTTCATGTACATACTGTATAATATTTTATATTGACAGTCTATTTCTGATATTGCTACTATGCAAGTAACCATTTGGCTGTACCGTTTACACCTTCTGTAGAAACCCATCCACTTAGCAAGACAATATGAAAATATTGATATATAAAATGAATATTGATATGTGTGGTCGTAACATGATTTTGGAACATACCACAACAATACCATGTGACCGTATCAAGTGTCCACCACCTAAATATATGGTGCATGCATCTGTTTCGTACATGTGCACCTCACTCAGGTTTAAACTCAGGTTGCATGGACTTAACTTATGTATGGAATACTACCGTATGTGATAAGTGCATGTGTAACAGTATATAAAGTATGATACTTGTGTGAAGGCATTTGGGCAGTGGTCAAAAGTACTTAAGTAGTACTTAAAATAATTTTTACCTAAATATTTTTTCGGGGTATCTGTACATTACTTTACTATTTATATTTTTGGCAACTTTTACTTTTACTTCACTACATTCCGAAATAAATAATGTACTTTTTACTCCATACACTTTCCCTGACATCCAAAAGTACTCGTTACATTTTGACAGAACATTTTTCCAATTCACACACTTGTCAAGAGAACATCCCTACTGCATCTGATCTGGCAGACTCACTTAACACAAATGCTTTGTTTGTAAATTATGTCTGAATGTTGGAGTGTGCTCCTTGCTATCCGTCAATAAAAAAAAAAGAGAACGAATTTGTGCCGACTGGTTTAATATAAAGAATTTGATATGATTCATACAATTGAATACTTTTTACATCACTGGATGTGGCTGGGGGTTATAGCATTTCTTTCACATTACCTGTAGGCTACTACCACTTTTTGTCTTAATCTTTACTACACTACTCACTGTTAAGCACATGACCTCATGTGAATCCCTAAAGAGATGGGTGGGGCTGGCTTAAGAGGTTGTGAGAGAGAGGGTGTAGACAAAGGAGAGCTCTCCAGTAGGTACCAAAATGATTCAAAGGCACTTTTCTCAAAAGCAGAATTACTTTCCCATTTTCCCTCAAAAATGATGTTTATGATATACCATTTTGTAACTCTGAGTCTCTACTTTTATACAATGTAAAAATAAAAAAAAATCAAATTTTGCTACATAAAACCAAATCCAGGTGGTGAGTCACAGATGTACTTCTGTTGAAACAAGACAACACAAAGGCTACAAAACATTTCCATACACAAACAGCTGTTAAATACTGCTATCTGACAGATAGCTAGTTAGAGATGAACTGGATGTGGTAGCTACTAGCTAGCTAACTAGCTGCTAGTACTGTAGTTCATTCACTTCAGTCAAGAGGGGATGAAACATTAGCTAATGTAACATGTCAGTTACACTACTATCTAGAAGTTATATTCATGTTTTGTTATAAAAATCCTGACAATATGATTTTGTAATTATTATATGAACACATTGACAGTCAAGTAAGCTCTCCATCTTAATCAGCAACCTTAAGCATTGATATATATATAGTTGGAATTCAGTATCATGGTTTATTATTCTGGTAGAGCTCAGATGTTGAAACTATGCAGAGGTGTTCCTGACATGTAATTTCATTTACAGTTTTATTTGATTTACTGCCTTATTTATGTGATTGTGCCTGGGAAAGTAAGCTGCTATCAGTTGTTTATACATGTTATGGGAACAAGCTAAGGATGTCAGATGCCCTGAAGCTACCTTACCCTGACACCCTGTCGTAGTGACATGGGTGTCTGCACTACTGTAAATATGAAGGCCAGTGTGTGGCGTGTGTGTGTGTGTGTTTGTGAGCCATGTGTGTGTGTGTACCTGAACTGAAGTGCCCTAGTTGTGGGGGTGAGTTTAGGGCGTAAGGTTGTTCCGGCTGTCTCCTTGGTGAAAATGCAGCCAGGCAGGTGACTAACACTGCTCAGGGTACACACCGGCATTGTTTCTCTAACACGTTTACCTTGTTTTCTATACCGTCTGGACGGTAGCGGTGGACGTCATGGAGGAGGAGTTGTCTGACAGAGAATCATCGCTGACGGGTTGACGTGTTCAGGTACAGAGGTAAACTCTCTGGTGAGTCACAACATAGAAGCCTGGCCTGGAAATTATGCTCTCCCTGCGTGAAGTCTGAGAAAATTCTAGACTGCAGTGACCTAGTGGGCTTTTGAAGAGGTTTAGATCTCTTGCTGTAATGGCTAAGTTGTTGGACTGAAAGTTGCAGGTTTCGAGTCCCAATCGGACGGACTACTCCAGAAATTCACTACAATAGCTTGAAACTTCAGCTTCCATTTGTGGGGATTTAGATTGAAAAGAAGATGGAGACAAATGCCTTAACTCAACAAATCTCTGTTGAACATAAACTGAATGGAGGCTGCCCTCTAGTGACCATGCCAGCACAAACAACCCATACAGACTCCTCAATCAGTGTGCCTATTACCTTAGGGCAGGGTTCCCCAGCTGACAGCCCAAATGTGGCCAGTTGGTGATTTTATTTGGTTTTCTGAGCAAAATTAATTATATATTTTAATTGTTTGCATAAAATACTGTAAAAAAAAAGCAAATTAATATTTTAGAAATCTGTTCACAGGTATTCCCATGCATAATACAGAGATATACACAGAGTATACAAAACATTAAGAACACCTGCTCTTTCCATGACATATACTGATCAGGTGAATCCAGGCGAAAGCTATGATCCCTTATTGATGTAATTTGTTAACCCCACTTCAATCAGTGTAGATGCAGGGGAGGAGACAGGTTAAAGAAGGATTGTTACGCCTTGAGACAATTGAGAAATGGATTGTGTACTGTATGTGTTCCATTCAAGAGAGTGAATGGGCAAGACAACATATATAAGTGCCTTTGAACAGGGTATGGTAGTAGGTGCCAGGCGCACCAGTTTGAGTGAAGAACTGCAACGCTGCTGGGTTTTTCACACTCAAAAGTTTCCCGTGTGTATCAAGAATGGTCCACCATCCAAAGGACATCCAGCCAACTTGACATAACTGTGGGAAGCAGTGGAGTCAACATGGGCCAGCATCCCTGTTGAACACTTTCAACACCATGCCCCAATGATTGAGGCTGTTCTGTTTTTTTATTTAACCTTTATTTAACTAGGCAAGTGAGTTAAGAACAAATTCTTATTTACAATGACGGCCTACCAGAGAACAGTGGGAGCTGCCTTGTTCAGGGGCAGCTCGGGGATTCCATCCGGGGGGGGTACAACTCAATATTAGGAAAGTGTTCCTAATGTTTGTTATACTCAGTGTACTGTATGTCATCTTAGACAATGATATGAAACACTATTGATATATGTTATACTGTCTTATTAATCTAATTTCATGAAGATCACAAATTGGTACAGTATATATTTGGGTGAAAGTTGATCTACTGTCCACCATGAACTGCACCATAATACCCTACATGATATTAGGTTGGGATTGAGTATTTTGCAATAGAGAGAAATGAATACATGTATGGGTGTTATGGTGCAGTACATGGTGGACAGTGGAGACACTTTCACCCAATGATATACAGGGACTTACATAGAACAGCATGTAAACAGGTAGCCAGGGTTGGCTTGGCTTTTTGCCACAGTAAGCGGGAAGACATGCCGTCACCGCATCTGTCACTCAAATGTGTCTATGATGAGATTGAACTGGTGAGTCAAAGTTTTACAGTGATTCACGTCTGTGAATGAAGGAGCACCTCTATCCACTCGACACCCTTTTAAAGACACACACACACACACACACACACACACACACACACATACACACACACACACACACACACACACACACACACACACACACACACACACACACACACACACACACACACACACACACACACACACACACACACACACACACACACACACTTACTTACAGGCTCTCCAATAAGTCTATTGTACAGTAGCTGTCCTCAGGCCAGTTCCTTTCAGTGGCAGACCAAGGCCCATCCTGGCAGACCTCCATGGTGTTCAAACAGTGTTCTAACACACCCCTTCACACACACACACACACACACACACACACACACACACACACACACACACACACACACACACACACACACACACACACACACACTCACTATCACACCCGCGGGCCAGAGCAGCCCCTCAGCCAGGGGATTTCACCGCTCTGATGACGGGGCATGGGCTTCCTTCCTGAGCCTTCATAAATCTGTCTGTGGCCTCAGTCCTATAGTCTAATATTAAAGCTGTTTCCATGACATACTGTAGCAGGAGAGGGGAGTGGGAAGCTCTTGTGTGTGCAGGTGCAGGTTGGATGGTAGGATAGGGAGGGTTAGTAATAGTGGGCGGCAGGTAGCCTAGTGGTTAGAGCATTGGACCAGTAACTAAAATGTTGCTAGATCAAATCCCCGAGCTGACAAAGTAAAAATCTGTCGTTCTGCCCCTGAACAAGGCAGTTAACCCACTGTTCCTAGGCCATCATTGTAAATAAGCATATGTTCTTAACTGATTTGCCAAGTTAAATAAAGTAAGTAATGTGGACCACTGTAATATTGCATAGTTGTTGTATTTGGTTAAGTTTATTTGGAAGTGTAGAAAGAACATAGGCATCACTCGTAGACATACGCACATGAACATATACAGTACATACGCACATGCACACACCAAATAATTCAACAAACACATTCTTTAGTCCCAACATTCCTCAATGATTCCACACTGGGAACAGAAGAGGTGATGTTGCACCACTGGCTATTGGTCCATTATTGCCTTTTATTTTGCATGTAAAAAGAACCTTGGCTTCTCTTTTCTTAGAAATATGACAAGAATGGGCAAGCAAACCCATTCCTCAGCTAGGATAGGGACCCTTGTCAACTGAGACCCTGGAAGATAGAGGCTAAATAGTACAGACCTCAAGGCAAAAATGAACACATGCACACACTCACACACACACACACACACACACACACACACACACACACACACACACACATGCAAGCTTTCATATAAACTGCACAAACTCGTGAGTCATTTTTTTAAAGGTTTTATTATTACATTTTTAAAAATGAGAATACAAACTGTAGCATTCACATACATTAATACAATAATGCAATATAAAAACTACAAGAAGTTTGTTCGTTGGGTTTGTAAAGAGGATTGCTGCAATACATTCAGACTCTCAACACTTTGGACAAGTGAGGTGTGTGTTTTGAGCAATTGAAAGTTTTACTCTATAAGAATAACATGAATTGGCTTGAATGGTCATGTTTAAAACATCCAGAAATATACATTGCCATTCTATTCAGGATATGACAATCATATTTACATTGTTAGATAACACATCCAGTATCCCTGCACATTGTAAATATGGTACTGGAACTGACTGACCCTGTATATAGTGTGCTTACTTACTTTCTCATGTTCTTCTTATTTTTATTTCTCTTGTGCTTTTGTTCTACCTTATGTTATTTTTAGTTTTACATTGTTATTGATTACTGCATTGTTGGGTTTAGAAAGGCATTTCACTTTGACATTAAAACTTGAAACTAATTCAGTGTCTTTAGAGAGTTGCACCGTAATACTGAATCCATTGCAACAGTGAGAGCACACGAAGCTCACTTTTTCATATTTTTCCCTGAGATCATTAGGACAGTTGGCTGGTCTATTCCCTAGACTCCAGGGGCCACTGTGGTGGATACCTAGGCTATAACTTCTCTGGTCCTAGTGTCAGAGTAGGGGCAGGCTGTGCTGGGGGCCTGCTGTCTCCTGGATGTGGCTCACCTGCCAGGGGAGGCCCAGGGCTGGAGACGACTCCATAAAGGCATCAATGTAGCCCTGGGCGCAGGAGGCCCACCCCCTAGTCTGGTACCCCAGCCCTTCGCCCACCTGGGTGTACCTAATAGGGCTTGGTGGCTGCTCCAAGGGGTTCCCTGTCCCACAGTGTCCGCGTGAGGGGTACAACTGGCCCTTGGCAGGATAGCAGGGGTAGTCTGGCGAGGGGGGGCATGAGGAGCCCAAGCTGTCAATGTAGAGGTGTGTCTCTGTTGGCAGCCTGTGAGGGTGGGTTCCCTGCTGAGGCTGGATCTGATGGGGGAGTGATGTGTGGTTACAGGAGACGTAGTTCTGGGACTCCAGGCGATGAGCAACTGTCACCCTGGGCGGGTCCAGCCGTGACGTCCCCACCGTTCCCACCGCCAATGACCTCCCAGCTGGCCTGTGGCACTCCCGGTGGGAGCAAGGCTTACTGAGGGGGTTGGAGCTGAGGAAGACAGAGAGGGCTGAGATGCGGTTGATGGCCCTCTGCAGGGTGGAAATCTTGGAGAGCCGCTTGCCGCTGAGGTCGTGGTTGAGTGCCACACGCAGAGCGTTGAAGGCCTGGTTGTAGTCCAGGATGCGTTTGCGTTCACGTACGTTGGCGGCCACACGGCGGGCCTTGGAGCGGACCGGGCGGCTACGCTTCTTGGACTGGCCCCCCTCAGTGTCATCGCTGGGAGGGCTGCTGGCCGAGCCCTCGCTGTCCTGCAAGGGGCCCACGGGGCTGTCGTCGCTCACCTCATCATTCTCTCCCTGACCTAGCATGCTCAGCTCCAGCTCCTCCTCTGAAAATTCCTCTAACCTTGCCAGACTGCTGCAGCTCATCACCACTGGCTGTTGTTGTAGTTGTTCTGTAGCCGCTGTCTACTTAGTTGTTTCTCTGTAGCCGCTGTCTGTAGCTTTGTGTAGTTCTTCTTGTGTAGAGGAGGCTATGAGGTAGATTAGATGCCTTGTACCTGGTGTGTTCCTATAGCTGCCGTCGCTATGCCAGGACCTCCTCTGCTGTAGATCCGTGGCTTGTTCCACGGGGCTACCGGTCGGGTTGGTTTTGGGTGTTGTGACCCGCGCCGTCTTTCACGGAGCTGCCGGCTGGGTTGGTGTTGGGTGCTGTGTCCCGCTGTGTCTTTCACGGGGCAGTCAGTTGGGACGTTGTTGGGTATTGTGTCCCGACAGCCCTGGTCTCCGACTCCTCTGGCGCCCTGTGATTACCTCTGCCTCTGCGGGATGGCCAATGCCTGAATTTTAAAGCCAGCCCTTCTCCTCCAGTCACATGGTTCAGTCACCTATGAGGAATGGTGCGCTCTCTCTCTCTACCTGGTTTATGGGCGCCCTCAAGGCAAATGGGCTGTCACCTCCTCCTCCTCCACAGACACTCCCTCTCACCCCTTAGAGGATCTCTAAGTGTTTCAACACTTCCACAGCCTTTTTGGCAAGACAATTGACTTTTTCTTGACTTCTGCCTATTCATTATTTTTGGATCATACCGTATCTATGCCATTGATAGATCACTTCGGCTCTGAGCGGGTGCTCCAATGTATGAAGCTTGCTTCAATGTAAATCCACAACTCATTTATTTCCTCTCAAATACCTATTATTTTGCAGCCTACTAGTCACGTTGCTTCTACTGGTGCTATTTATTCTGGTGCAAATTTTTCTGATATTTATCTTAATTGGAGAGTCCCATGAATATCAGTCACTGGACGACCGTGACAAACTGTGTTTATCAGATAGCAGCCTAATCTGCGTTGTGCTAGTTTCCCCTCGTCTTACCAATGTGGGAGAAGGAGGGAGGGAAGGAGGAAAGAGGAATTCTCTTATCTACTTTGGGTTAGAATTGTCCATACAATTAGCTATCCAAAGTGGCAATCCCCCTCTCTCTCCTTCTCTCTATCTGCTCTATGTTTAAGAGACATGTAATTTAGGGGGGCTCCTGTGGAACCCTATCCTCATAAATCAGGCTTGGGCAGCACCTGAGGACAGGAACACAGCACGGCCTGGACATCAAAGCAAAGGAAAATTAGGGCAGACTTGGCTGACTGGGCTGGGTTGGGGCCATCGACTCGACTTCTCTATGGTAATAATTTTGTTTGTTTGTTATTTTAGTATATAGACAGGCCTAGTCCAAACTGGTTGGATGGAAGTTTCAGTTTGTGTTTTGTGTCAAGATGGAGTTGATCATGCGTCAAATCAGGTACAGATACAGATGACGATATTCTGAAGGATTTAGATTATCTGCATCAGATGTCAATTGAACAGATTGAAAAGAGCAAATTGTAAAAGTGCTTAATTCACTTCATCAGAGAAAACAACAGGGGGCCATACTCACAAACTTTTGCTTATACCTGAGGTTTAGACCTGTGGTCTAAAATGGCTAGCTGCTAGCTTTTCTCATAGGTCAACCTGGCACAATAAGCTACTATTATCTGAATATGACCAGCTGAGCACATAATTATGTCCCCCAGTAGTTTAAACCGTGTGGGGTGAATGTTTTAGAGTTGGGGAAAGCCCTGCATATACAGGATTGACCTTTGTGTTGGTTGCTTTGGTGGACACAGTGAAAGGTGATTGGCCTGACCTTTTAAGGCTTCAAAGGCTCCTGGCCAAATGTGTGTGTTGGGTAACTTAAGGATAGGCCCTCACACGGAGAACTGGAGGTCGGTGATAAACATTGCTTTCTTCCTGCCCTCTTCGTTTTGAGGTATATGTCGCAGCTGAGAGAAGTCAACCATTAGCACAATTACAAAGTCCTTTCCAATCACAACTGTGGATCAGTGGTGCATGGTAACATACTTGTTTGGTAAAAAGGACTTTATAAGGCTTGGTGCAGCGGTCTAAGGCACTGCATCACAGTGGTAGAGGTGTCACTACAGACCTGGGTTCGATCCCAGGCTGTGTCACAGTTGGCCACAACCGGGAGACCCATGAGGCAGTGCACAATTGGCCCAGCGTCGTCCGGGTTAGAGGAGAGCTTGGCCGGCAGGGATCTCCTTGTCCCATCGTGCACTAGAGACTCCTGTGGCGGGCCGGGTGCCAGCTGTGTGGTGTTTCCTCTGACACATTGGTGCAGCTGGCTTTCGGGTTAAGCGAGGAGTGTGTCAAAAAGCAGTGCAGCTTGGCGAGGTCATGTTTCGGAGGACAGGTGGCTCTCGACCTTCGCCTCTCCTGAGTCCTGTACTGGAGTTGCAGCGATGGGGCTAGACTGTAACTACCAATTTGATATCACAAAAATATATATGAAAAGGGCTTTTTTAAATGAATTTGATTGATTAAAAATACATTTGTTTGATTCTTGTGTATCTTTGTCATTAAAATGTGCGTAATTGTTCCACTGAAAAATACAACTATCCAAGAATGAGGTTTTCAGAAGACTGATGCAGGTTTTCTTTGCTCTAACTATTTACCTGGGCTTTACTCATTTCATATTTATTTTGATCCTGACGAACTCCACAATCCATGAGCAAAGCCCAGGTTAAAAGTTAAAGGAAAACCTGCCATTATCTTCTGAAAATCTAACCCTGAGACAGAGTTTTATTTTTCAGTGAGAAAATGACACAACATTTCATTTATTTCAATAAAGCCCTTCTTACATCAGCAGATGTCACAGAGTTCTATACAAATACCCAGCCTAAAACTCCAAAGAGCAGGGCCATGCAGATGCAGAAGCACAGTGTCTAGGAAAAAATCCCTAGAGAGGAGCCAGGCTCCAAGGGGTGACCAGTCATCTTCTAGCTGTGCCGGGTGGAGATTATAAGAGTACATGGCCAATAAGGTCAAATTGTTCTTCAAGACATTGTCACGCCCTGACCGTAGATTGCTTTGTATGTTTCTATTTTTTTGTTTGGTCAGGGTGTGATGTGGGTGGGCATTCTATGTTTGTATGTCTAGGTTGTGTATTTCTATGTATTGGCCGGGTATGGTTCTCAATCAGGGACAGCTGTCTTTCGTTGTCTCTGATTGAGAACCATACTTAGGTAGCCTGTTTTCCCACTGTTAGTTGTGGGTAGTTATTTTCTGTTAAATGTTTGTTGCACCTGTCAGAACTGTTTCGGCTATTATTTTTGTTATTTTGTATTCAGTCAGAATAAATAATGTAAACATGTACCACGCTGCCCCTTGGTCTTCACCTTCTTCTAAGGAAAGTCGTTACAGACATTCAAACGTTCATAGATGACCAACACGGTCAAATAATAACAACAGTGGTTATAGAGGGTGTAACAGTTCAACACCTCAGGAGTAAATGCCAGTTGGCTTTTGATCATTCTCACTTCCCTTCCTCACAGAAGAGTTCTACTTCGCTTTCTTCAGCATGACTTGATCTGTTTTCCTGTTTACTGTTCATGCGCAGGGTTATCAGTTCTCGTCTTTTGTGTTGGGTGACTTTACCATAAGGTTCAGGTAAGAGTTAAGTTCACCACTTCACCTGCTTCAGGTATGAATTAGCATCACCGCTTTTCTTCCTTCATCTCTTAAGGGTCTTCAACATTATCTGACGAAGTTCACGTTCCATATGCTTATGTTCAATGTGCCGTCTCGCTCTATTCGTGGAGGCGACTGATTCACCTGTTCAGCAGGTGGGTTCGAGGTCTCCGCCTACATAGACACTTTGCTCCCCATCCCGAGAACAAGTGGTACCAGACACAACTTCCCTTGTAACCCACTTCTCTGAGCTAAGGTTCAAGATCAATCAGAAAAATAACTGTTTGGTGCCAATAGAATACCTAGGCATAAGGCTAGATTCTCTCTCTTATAAGGTAACACTCTCAGAAGACCGCATCGCGTCGTTCCGACAGTGCCTCTCCCTGTAAACAGGGGGCACTCTGTCACGTTCAAGACTATACAACAAGCCTTGCTGCTAGGCAGTGATCTGCTGACCGAAGTGAACTTATAGATTTTCCTTCTGGGCCTGGCCCGTGAGAGGTTAAATCTGGATGCGACAGGCCTGCCTCTCGGAGTCATTGTTACTATATAGAGTGCTAGGGCCCCTTCTACAGGATCACTGAATGGAAATAAGTGGTGGGTTTTTGAGAAGCGATGTGACCAAAAACAAATAATTCCTTACCAATGCTCTGTATTCAAGGTTGTATGCTTCCTGCAGGACTTTTTGAACAGAGGGAAGGCTTTCTCCACTGTTAAGGTCTATCTAGCTGCTATCTTGGCCTGTAATATAGGCTCCAACACGAGCACGATGGGAAAACTCCACTTTTATGTATGTTTCATGAAGGGGGCACATCGCTTATGTCCAGTTCTTAAGCCTTAATTTCCATCATGGGATTTGTCTATTGTGCGTGAGGCTATTTCACAGCAGCCTTTTGAGCTGCTGGAAAGTTTGGAGATATAATATCTCTCCTTTAAGGTCGCTTTACTGGTCACCCTTACATGCTTTACTGGTCACCCTTACATTCATAAATCGAGTGAGTGAGCTACATGCACTGTTCGTTCGGGTCTACAGTTTGCCTGGGGCTTTTCCAAGGATACCTTGTTGCCCAACCCCACCTTTATGCCTAAGGTTAGCGGCAATTAGAATTGTCTTGACTTGGAGCTTGTGGCTTTCAACCCACCGCCTTTCCCTTCTATTGAAGAGGAGGGGCTACACCGTTTGTGTCCAGTACGCTTTGCGCATATACTTGGATAGGAGGAGAGCTTTGCACAAGAGCGACCTACATTTATGTGTTTGGCCGGCAGGGATGTCCTTGTCTCATCACGCACTAGAGACTCCTGTGGTGGGCCAGGCGCAGTGCACACTGACACAGTTGCCAGGTGTATGGTGTTTCCTCCGGCACAT
Source organism: Oncorhynchus mykiss (assembly GCF_013265735.2). Lineage (NCBI taxonomy): Eukaryota > Metazoa > Chordata > Actinopteri > Salmoniformes > Salmonidae > Oncorhynchus > Oncorhynchus mykiss. The sequence goes on from NC_048576.1 coordinate 31,844,434, forward strand.
TGGTGCGGCTGGGTTAAATGGGCATTGTGTTAAGAAGCAGTGCGGCTTGGTTGGGTTGTGTTTCGGAGGATGCACGGCTCTCGATCTTCTCTCCAGAGTCCATACGGGAGTTGCAGCGATGAGATAAAACTGTAACTACCAATTGGATACTACGAAATTGTGGATAAAAAGCGGTAATATATGTTGCCCTAAGAGTTGTGCAAAGTTGGTAGAATCTTATTTAAAATTATTCACAGGTGTAAACGCTGCCAACTGTGTATCCACCAAGTAATAACTCTGGGGTGTGAAGACATACGCAATCAATAAAACTTCACGTTAAAATGTTTATTCGTTTGGAAAATCTTTGATAATTTTTCTTTCACTTCGAAAATATTGAGTAGGTTGTGTAGATCGGAAGGAAACACATCCAAAGTAATCCCTTTTTAGATACAATTTGAAGGCAACAAAAAGTGAAGACAGTGCAAGGGGTGTGTAAACTTTCACTAAAGATTGTAGAAAGCTGAATGCAGACTTTGCCATGCAATATTACTTACTTTGATTTAAGCCGCCAATAGTTCCCAGCCTACTGTATGTGTCCTGCTCTCCCTGTGATTGGCTGATTCTATAGACCACTGCTGATCCAATTGTCTGTTTAAGGCAACCATATTGTCCACACAGTAACACCACACACCTACAATTACCCTGGTGATACACCACAATACTCCTTTACATACATTTGTAATTGAAAGTGTTTGAAGTGTCCAACTGCCTACTTGCAACATGGAGTCATAACTCATGCAGCTCGAAGTAGTGAGCAGCAAGCTAGGCCTCTCTTCACAAGTTGTATGTGATTTATGTCTTTAAGAGCACATCAGATTTGCTGCTGCGGTTATAGAGAGAGCATGGAGAGACTTGAGCCTCTGACTCTCCCAGTCCATTCAATTTGACAGGTGACAAGACAGCAGTAATTATTGGCCGCTGGGAGTAAATCACAGGCCTTTACTGTGTAAGGGAGACCGGGTCTAAATGTAACATGTTTTGCTTATGTATGATGTACTGTAGTTATGTAGTTTGATGAATTTTTATTTATTTTTTACAAACAACATACATTTCTCAGTTGCCATTACACACTGCAACTACGTTTCTAGGACATACATGATTTGAAACAGATTTTTTTATGAAAATACACAAAATGTACAAAATCTATTTTCATTTGATCTTTCAGTCATGCCATATTGACCAAAATGGAGTAACTAAAATGAATGTTTTATAATAGCATTCAAAAGTATGAACTTTACTTTTTTCTGTTTTTGTTTGACCTGGGATGGATACTTGATGTGAAGAAGTGACATCAAGTGTTTAAATACCATATCAAATACCATACAATTATAGGTACACTGCATTAAAACCAACCCCCTTACAACTAACCCCCATTACTAATCTGAGACTTGTAAGAAATACAACAATAACTGTTGTCATTAACTATACCAATCAAAAGACCTCTTCTTGCTTAAAAAAATGATATAAGATTAGATACAGTTGTGGACAAACTGTTTCTTTCTTCTTAAATACATTGAAATTGGAATAATTTTGGTCTCCACACCTTGTTATTGGATTTTCAACAATGCAAAACCAATTTTATTTTCGTAAGTAGTTTGAGTAGAATGAGTAGAAGTAGAATGACTTACAGTGGGGAGAACAAGTATTTGATACACTGCCAGTTTTGCAGGTTTTCCTACTTACAAAGCATGTAGAGGTCTGTCATTTTTATCATAGGTACACTTCAACTGTAATTTTTATCATAGGTAGACGTCAACTGTGAGAGACGGAATCTAAAACAAAAATCCAAAAAATCATGTATGCTTTTTAAGTAATTAATTTGCATTTTATTGCATGACATAAGTATTTGATACATCAGAAAAGCAGAACTTAATATTTGGTACAGAAACCTTTGTTTGCAATTACAGAGATCATACGTTTCCTGTAGTTCTTGACCAGGTTTGCACACACTGCAGCAGGGATTTTGGCCCACTCCTCCATGCAGACCTTCTCCAGATCCTTCAGGTTTCGGGGCTGTCGCTGGGCAATATCGACTTTCAGCTGCCTCCAAAAATGTTCTATTGGGTTCAGGTCTGGAGACTGGCTAGGCCACTCCAGGACCTTGAGATGCTTCTTACGGAGCCACTCCTTGTGTGTTTCGGGTCTTTGTAATGCTGGAAGACCCAGCCACGACCCATCTTCAATGCTCTTACTGAGGGAAGGAGGTTGTTGGCCAAGATCTTGCGATACATGGCCCCATCCATCCTCCCCTCAATACGGTGCAGTCGTCCTGTCCCCTTTGCAGAAAAGCATCCCCAAAGAATAATGTTTCCACCTCCATGCTTCACGGTTGGGATGGTGTTCTTGGTTGTACTCATCCTTCTTCTTCCTCCAAACATGGCGAGTGGAGTTTAGACCAAAAAGCTCTATTTTTTTCTCATCAGACCACATGACCTTCTCCCATTCCTCCTCTGGATAATCCAGATGGTCATTGGCAAACTTCAGATGGGCCTGGACATGCGCTGGCTTGAGTAGGGGGACATTGCTTGCGCTGCAGGATTTTAATCCATGACGGCGTAGTGTGTTACTAATGGTTTTCTTTGAGACTGTGGTCCCAGCTCTCTTCGGGTCATTGACCAGGTCCTGCCGTGTAGTTCTGGGCTGATCCCTCACCTTCCTCATGATCATTGATGCCCCACGAGGTGAGATCTTGCATGGAGCCCCAGACCGAGGGTGATTGACTGTCATCTTGAACTTCTTCCATTTTCTAATAATTGCGCCAACAGTTGTTGCCTTCTCACCAAGCTGCTTGCCTATTGTCATGTAGCCCATCCCAGCCTTGTGCAGGTCTACAATTTTAGCCCTGATGTCCTTACACAGCTCTCTGGTCTTGGTCATTGTGGAGAGGTTGGAGTCTGTTTGATTGAGTGTGTAACGAGTTCAAACAGGTGCAGTTAATGAGTGGAGAACATGAGGGCTTCTTAAAGAAAAACAAACATGTCTGTGAGAGCCGGAATTCTTACTGGTTGGTAGGTGATCAAATACTTATGTCATGCAATAAAATGCAAATTAATTACTTAAAAATCATACAATGTGATTTTCAGGATTTTTGTTTTAGATTCCGTCTCTCACAGTTGAAGTGTACCTATGATAAGAATTACAGACCTCTACATGCTTTGTAAGTAGGAAAACCTGCAAAATCGGCAGTGTATCAAATACTTGTTCTCCCCACTGTAATTGTTCAAGAGTAAAAATATGCTTAACAAGTCATAACTTGTAATAAGTTGCATGGACACTGTGTACAACAATAGTGTTTACAATGATTTTTGAATGACTGTCTCATCTCTGTACCCCCCACATACAATTATCTGTAAGGTCCCTCAGTCAAGCAGTGAATTTCAAACACAGATTCAACTACAAAGACCAGGGAGGTTTTCCAACGCATACACCCAGTCACTACAAAGATACAGGTGTCCTTCCTAACTCAATTGCCAGAGAGGAAGGAAACCACTCAGGGATTTCACCATGAGGACGATTAGAGCCTTACCCAGAAAGACTCACAGCTATAATCGCTGCCCTAAGTGATTCTAATGTATTGACTCAGGGGTGTGAATATCTACTGTATGTAAATAAGATGTTTCTGTATTTAATTTTCAATAAATTTGCTTAAAAAAAAGAAATAATAATATTTTCACTTCATCATTATGGGTTATTGTGTGTAGATGGGTGAGAAAAATAATAAATTAATACATTTTGAATTCAGGCTGTAACTGTCACTCCCTGACCTTAGATCCTTTTAATTCTCTATTTTGGTTAGGTCAGGGTGTGACTAGGGTGGGCAACTAGTTTTCCTATTTCTTTGTTTGGCCTGGTATGGTTCCCAATCAGAGGCAGCTGTCTATCGTTGTCTCTGATTGGGGATCATACTTAGGCAGCCTTTTTCCCACTTCAGTTTGTGGGATCTTGATTTTGTTTAGTTGCTGTGTAGCCTGCAGAACTTTACGTTTGTGTTGTATTTTGATGTTTTTTCAGTGTTCATTTTAATAAAAGTAAGATGATCGCCTAGCACGCTGCACCTTGGTCTCCTCATTGAAACGACGAACGTAACAGTAACACAACAAAATGTGGAATAGCTCAGTAAAGTTTATTGCACAATACTGGCAGCCTAGTTTTATTTCTCCAATAAAATAAAATAGAAAATAGCACAATAGACACTGCAATAAATATACAAAAAAAAAATAATAGCATCAACACACGTAGACGGCTTAATCTCAGTATATTTCTCTTGTTTATATTATGGCCATATACCCACCAATATTTCTTTATGTAATTAAGATTTTCATGTGTATTTTTCTGTCTATATAATAATATTTCATTTGTACAGCGCATTTCCCACGCTCAGTGCACATGTGAAGCTGGTTGGTACTTGCAAATCATTTGACCCCTGCAGTTTGAGATTATTTCTTCCCTTATGTTTAAGTCATTCAAATGAGATACTTCCAAGAGTCTTAACTATTTTAGATTATTTTGTTTTGGGCTTCATGGCTTCCAAAACTTGCTTACACAGGTTTTGGTCAAGATAACTGCTGACAAACACTTCTTGTAGTCATCAATGAGCTTTCTGCACCTTTCCACTGGTAATTTGGCCCACTCTTCAGCAAAAAACTGCTCTAATTCTGCTATGTTTAAGGGGTGCCCTGTAGCAACTGTTGTTTTTCATAGGTTTTGGATGTGATTTAGATCTGGTTCTCATTCCCCAAAGCCTTTGTGCGTTAAAATCTTCTTACGATGTATCTTCAGACGTTGAGGTGTTTTCCAGAACCTTTGTTAGTAACATGACTCTTAAAAACCTTTGCACATCTAAGAGTGATCCAGACCACTCGTAGAGCAGCCAAATGCATCATTACATGCTTGTTTGGGAAGGGATACCTAGTCAGTTGTACAACTGAAATGTGTCTTCCACATTTAACCCAACCCTTCTGAGTCAGAGAGGTGCGGGGGGCTGCCAGAATCGACATCCATGTCTTCAGCGCCCGGGGATCAGTTGGTTAACTGCCTTGCTCAGGGGCAGAACAGCAGATTTCTAGCTTGTCAGCTCAGGGATTCGATTCAGCAACCTTTTGGTTACTGGCACCACACTCTAACCACTAGGCTAACTTACAACTGTGAAAACAAGTAGTGATGAAGTCAATCTCTCTTCCATTTTGAGCCATGAGAGATTTACATACATATTATTAATGTTAGCTCTCCATGCACATTTAAGGGCCAGCCATGCTGCTCTGTTCTGAGCCAATTGTAATTTTCCGAGGCCCCTACTAAACAGTAGTCCAGGTGCGGCAAAACTAGGGCTGGTAGGACCTGCCTTGTTGATAGTGTTTTTAAAAAGGCAGAACAGTGCTTTATTATTAACATACTTCTCCCCCATCTTAGCTATTCTTGTATCAACATGTTTTAACCATGACAATTTACAATACAGGGTTACTCCAAGCAGTTTAGTCACCTCAACTGGCTCAATTTCCACATTATCTATTATAAGATTTTATTGAGATTCAGGGTTAATAAATGATTTGTCCCAAATACAATGCTTTAAGTTTTTGAAATATTTAGGACTACTTATTCCTTGCCACCCATTCTGAAACTATCTGCAGCTATTTGTTAAGTGTTGCAGTAATTTCACTCACTGTAGTAGCTGACGAGTATAGTGTTGAGTCATCCACATACATAGACACACTTTGGCTTTACTCAAAGCCAGGGGCATGTCATTAGTAAAGTTTGAAAAAAGTAAGGAGCCTTGACAGCATCCCTGGGGAATTCCTGATTCTACTGTACCTTGAGTGTGTTGGAGAGGCTTCTACTAAAGAACAGCCTCTATGTTCTGTTAGACAGGCAACTCTTTATCTACAATATAGCAGACTATGATCGATAATGTCAAAAGGAGCACTGAAGTCCAACAAAACAGCTCCCACAATCTTTTTATCGTCACTTTCTCTCAGCCAACCACCTGACGGGCCACCCCCAGGTGGTAAGGGTAGGTAACAACACATCTGCCATGCTGATACTCAACCCTGGATCCCCTGAGGCGTGTGTGCTCAGTCCCCCTTGTACTCCATGTTCACCCACTACTGCATGGCCAGGCACAACTCCAACACCATCATTAAGTTTGCAGACGACACAACAGTGGTAGGCCTGATCACTGACAATGACGAGACAGTCTATAGGGAGGAGGTCAGAGACCTAGCCGGGTGGTGCCAGAATAACAACCTATTCCTCAACGTAATCAAGACAAAGGAGATGATTGTGGACTACAGGAAAAGGAGAACCGAGCACACCCCCATTCTCATCGACGCGGCTTTTGTGGAGCAGGTTGAGAGCTTCAAGTTCCTTGGTGTCCACATCACCAACAAATGATCATGGTCCAAACATACCAAGACAGTCACGAAGAGGGCACGGAAAAGCCTATTCCCACCCCAGGAAACTAAAAAGATTTGGCATGGGTCCTGAGATCCTCAAAAGGTTCTACAGTTGCAACCCTCTCTCCCTCAGTAACATTGTTAGATTCTAAGATCTCCACCCGTCTCCCCTACACATTCCAAAGCCACCTGTCTCCTACAGATAACCATTAACTTCTGATGTTACAAGCATTCTCTATCACCCCTCAGATACTATAGTATTACTTCTGATCTATTATGTCTCTAGTATAGCAATTTTCAAAGTTTCAACCAATCAAACAATTTGATTTGAAGTGCCGTGCTTGTTGAATGTCCTTCCCTATAAGCTTGCTGAAAGTCTGTTGTCAATTTGTTTACAGTAGAATAGCATTGTATCTGGTCAAACACAATTTTTTGAAAAAGTTTAGTAAGGGTTGATAAAAGGCTGATTTGTCAGCTATTTGAGCCTGTAAAAGGGGCTTTACTATTCTTGGGTAACAGAATTACTTTTGCTTTCCTCCAGGCCTAAAGGCACACACTTTGCTTAGATTGAAGATATGGCAAATAGGAGTGACAATATTGTTCGCTATTATCCTCAGTAATTTTGGACCTGGGGAGTGTGAAAAGACCCCTGGTGGCATGTCTGGTGGGGTAAGTGTGTGTCAGTGCTGTGTGTAAGTTGACAATGCAAACGATTTGGAATTTCCAACACATTAATGTTTCTTATAAAAACAAAAAGCGATGCAGTCAGTCTTTCTCCAACTCTTAGCCAAGAGAGACTGGCATATTTGATATTGGCCCTCTGATTACAATGAAGAGAAAAACGTGTCACTCTGTTCTGGGCCAGCTGCCGCTTAACTAGGTCCTTCTTTGCAACATTTGACCATATGATTGTGTCAATAATTACAATAATCAAGATAAGATAAAACTAGAGCCTGCAGGACTTGCTTTGTGGAGTAAGGTTGAATATTTTCCCGGTATTTTACAAATGTTCCATCCTGAGAATAAATCACTTTCTACCAGGTAACCCAGTATTTCCCGCCAAAACAGGAAGTGTCATTCAAAAGTATTTTAAAGTATATCAATATTTCTGGATTTGATTATAGCTTTGATCAGAATGAAAATTCAAACCTGATGCTACCTAAGCCTGATGAGCCATATATTAAATACATTTTATGAGCCCTACATTAACAATATTTAATGATCCCAAGCCTAAAAAAGCCCAAATGATTGTGCCATTATCCAATACATATGTGATATAGGTTAATGCACATTAATTACGACCGAAAAACATAAAAGCCCATAGATGTAGTTAGCTATATGCTCTCTTGTGTAAATAAATGAAACTAGCTCCATTAGGCTAATATTTTTTAGTGTGAACTGTATTACTGTTCTGTATTGTATTATACAGTATTATATGGACTGGAATTACGCACATCATTCAATCCCTGATAAAGCAGAAGAGAACATGCAATTCTGGTGCAGCACATGCGGTTTACAAGGCTAGCATATTTACATATTTGAATTATAATAGGGCCTATTTGTATACCACTGTAAGTCACTCTGGATAAGAGGATCTGATCAATTGAGTTGATGGTGAGAGAGAAAGACTGCAAGAGAGTTCTCGCGAGTGTACTGATTTATGCTGCAGCAAATGTAGGCCTACCTGTCACAAGGAAAACGTCACCATGATGAGATAATAGGTTTATATGCATTGTAAACTGCACTCCATACTGAGATGGGCTGTCTGTCCCCACCCTGAGCGTAGATTCATCATGCAGAGGCCGTAGTGAAGCTAGATTTAGACATAATTTAACAGTTCCATTTCACACCATGCTATTCATATAAATAATTTATTTATAATTTACCTGTTTCTCGCAGTTATTTATCCCGGGCAAAGGCAGTTGATTTGGGTGGTAAATCCCAGTAAATCTTGGTAACTGTGTTCCCTCCATTTAACCCTATTGTGGAGTGTGGTGTCAAAAAAGCAGAGCATATCTTAATCACGGACAGACCCCTCCCCATCTTTACAAACATTTAATCAATATTTTTCTTCACCATGACAGTTGACAATTTAAGGTACTGTAACACCTAGTAATTTAGTCTCCTAAACTTGCTCAAAAACCACACCATTCATTACCAGATTCAGCTGAGGTCTAGAATTGAGGTCTAGATTGATTTGTATCAAACACAAGGCTCTTAGTTTTAGAGATGTTCAGGACCAGTTTATTACTGGATACCCATTCTACAACTGACTGCAACTCTCTGTTTAGGGTTGTAGTGACTTCACTAGCTGTGGTTGCAGATGCATATACGGTTGATTCATCGCATATATGGACACACAGGCTTTGTTAAAAATGGAAAATAGTAGATGCCCAAGAGAGCTTCCCTGCAATACACCACACTTAACATGTTTAATATTAGAGAAGCTTCCATTAAAGAAAATCCTTTGTGTTCTATTAGAGAGATACTTTTGGTCATGTAGTGTATGTGGACACCTGCTCGTTGAACATCTTATTCTCAAATCATGGGCATTAATATAGAGTTGGTCCCCCCTTCTCTGCACAAACAGCCTCCACTCTTCTGGGAAGTCTTTCCACTAGATGTTGGAACATTGATGCAGGGACTTGCTTCCATTCAGCCACGAGCATTAGTGAGGTCCAGGAACTGATGTTGGGCGATTAGTCCTGGCTTTTAGTCAGCGTTCCGATTCATCCCAAAGGTGTTCGATGGGGTTAAGGTCAGGGGTCTGTGCAGGCCAGTCAAGTTCTTCCACACCGATCTCGACATACCATCTCCGTATGAACCTCACTTTGTGCACAGGGGCATTGTCATGCTGAAACAGGAAAGGGCCTTCCCCAAACTGTTGCCACAAAGATGGAAGCACAGAATTGTCTAGAATGTCATTGAATGCTGTAGCATTAAGATTTCCCTTCACTGGAACTAAGGGGCCTAGCCCGAACCATGAAAAACAGCCGTATTGCAACGGCTGTCGTGGGTTGAAGAAGGTGAGGACCAAGGTGCAGCGTGGTATGTGTTCATCTTTATTTCTGAATTGAACACTGAATGAAAAAACAACAAAAGAGAATGAACGAAACCAAAATAGTTCTGTCTGGTACAGAATACAAAAACAGAAAACACCTACCCACAAACACAGGTGGGAACAGGCTACCTAAGTATGGTTCTCAATCAGACGATTGAGAGCTGACCCTGATTAGGAACCATACCAGGCCAAACACATAGAAATACAACACACAGAACAAAACATAGAAATTAAAAACACAGAATGCCCACCCCAACTCACACCCTGACCAAACCAAAATAGAGACATAAAAAAGGAACTAAGGTCAGGATGTCACAGTACCCCAACGGTGCGGACTCCGGCCGCAAAACCTGAACCTATAGGGGAGGGTCTGGGTGGGCATTTCATCGCTGTGGCGGCTGTGGTGCGGGACGTAGACCCCACTCAGTGGCGACCCTCGCCACTGACCCCGAACTGGGGACCCTTACAGCGGGCCCCGAACAGACGGGAGACTCTGGCGGCGCCAGACAGGCGGGAGACTCTGGCGACGCCGGACAGGCGGGAGACTCTGGCGACGCCGGAGTGAAGGGCGACTCTGCCGGCTCCGGAGTGAAGGGCGACTCTGGCGGCTCCGGAGTGAAGGGCGACTCTGGCGGCTCCGGAGTGAAGGGCGACTCTGGCGGCTCCGGAGTGAAGTCTCGAGCAATGAGCCTGCACAACCTATCCTGGCTGGATACCCCCTGTAGCCCGGCAAGTGTGGAGAGTTGGAACAGGCCGCACTGGGCTGTGCTGGTGAACCGGGGACACCGTGCGTAGGGTTGGTGCCGTATAACCCGGGCCGAGGAGACGCACTGGAGACAAGATGCGCTGAGGAGGCATCATTACTCCTGGCTCGATGCCCACTCTAGCCGGGCCGTTTCGAGGAGCTGCGATGTAGGGCACCGGGCTATGCGTGCGCACTGGGGACACCTTGCACTTCACCGCATAACACGGTGCCTGCCCGGTCACTCTCTTGCCATGGTAAGCGCGGGGAGTTGGCTCAGGTCTCCTACCTGACTCCACCAATCTCCCCGTGTGATCCCCCCCAAAAATTCTGGGGATACCTCTCGTGCACGTCACCTCGAGCCAATTCCTCGTAGTGTGGCCGCTCCATTCTAGCTGCCTACAGCTCCTCTTTCGGACGGCGATACTCTTTCTGCTGTGCCCAGGGTCCCTTTCACGCTGCTTGGTCCTTTGGTGGTGGGTAGTTCTGTAATGGCTGCCGTGGGTTGAAGAAGGTGAGGACCAAGGTGCAGTGTGGTACGTGTTCATCTTTATTTATGAATTGAACACTGAATGAAAAAACAACAAAAGAGAATGAACGAAACAGTTCTGTCTGTACAGAATACAAAAACAGAAAACAACTACCCACAAACACAGGTGGGAACAGGCTACCTAAGTATGGTTCTCAATCAGAGACAACGATTGACAGCTGCCTCTGATTGGGAACCATACCAGGCCAAACACATAGAAATACAACACACAGAACAAAACATAGAAATGAAAAACATAGAATGCCCACCCCAACTCACACCCTGACCAAACCAAAATAGAGACATAAAAAAGGAACTAAGGTCAGGACGTGACACCTATACCATTATTCCTCCTCCACCAAACTTTACAGTTGACACTATGCATTGGGACAGGTAGCATTCTCCTGGCATCCGCCAAACCCAGATTCATCACTCCAGAGAACACGTTTCCACTGCTCCAGAGTCCAATGGCGGTGAGCTTTACACCACTCCAGCTGACGTTTGGCATTGCGCATGGCGATCTTAGGTTTGTGTGCGGCTGCTCGGCCATGGAAACCTATTTCATGAAGCTCCTGACGAACAGTTATTGTGCTGACATTGCTTCCAGAGGCAGTTTTGAACTCGGTAGTGAGTGTTGCAACCGGGGTCATACGATTTTTACACACTACGCACTTCAGCACACAGCGGTCACGTTCTATGAGCTTGTGTTGCCTACCACTTCGCGGCTGAGCCGTTGTTGCTCCTGGACATTTCCACTTCACAATAACAGCACTTGCAATTGACTGGGGCAGCTCTAGAAAGGCAGAAATCTGACTAACTGACTTTTTGGAATGGTGGCATCCTACGACAGTGCCACTTTGAAAGTCACTGAGCTCTTCCGTAAGGCCATTCTATTGACAATATTTGTCTACGGAGATTGCATGGCTGTGTGCTCGATTTTGTACACATGTCAGCAATGAGTGTGGCTGAAATTGCCAAATCCAAAAACTTGAAGGGGTGTCCACATACTTTTGTATATATAGCGTAGCTCTGATACTGCTTTATTGCAGAGGTTGAAGACACATAACACATATGTTTTTTCAACAACATGTTATGGTCAATAATATTAAAGGCTGCGCTGAAATCTAACAGTACAGCTCTCATAATCTTCTTATTATAATTTTCAACCAATCATCAGTCATTTGTGTCAGTGCAGTGTTGAGTGCCCTTGTCTACAGTTGAAGTCGGAAGTTTACATACACTTAGGTTGGAATCATTAATCATCGTTTTGCAACCACTCCACAAATTTCTTGTTAACAAACTATGGTTTCGCCAAGTCGGTTAGGACATCTACTTTGTGCATGACACAAGTAATTTTTCCAACAATTGTTTACAGACAGATTGTTTCACTTATAATTCACTTTGTCACAATTTCAGTGGGTCAGAGGTTTACATACACTAAGTTGACTGTGCCTTTAAACAGCTTGGAAAATGTCCGAAAAAAGATGTCATGACTTTAGAAGTTTCTGATAGGCTCATTGACATCATTTGAGTCAATTGCCAGTGTACATGTGGATGTATTTCAAGGTCTACCTTCAAACTCAGTGTCTCTTTGCTTGACATCATGGGAAAATCAAAATAAATCAGCCAAGACCTCAGCAAAAAAATTGTAGACCTCCACAAGTCTGGTTCATCCTTGGGAGCAATTTCCAAACGCCTGAAGGTACCACGTTCATCTGTACAAACAATAGTACGCAAGTATGAACACCAAGGGACCACGCAGCCGTCATACCGCTCAGGAAGGAGATGCGTTCTGTCTCCTAGAGATGAACGTACTTTGGTGCGAAAAGTGCGAATCAATCACAGAACAACAGCAAATGACCTTGTGAAGATGCTGGAGGAAACAGGTACAAAATAATTTATATCCACAGTAAAAGTCCTATCTATATAAGAGTCCTATATCGACATAACCTGAAAGGCCGCTTAGCAAGGACGAAGCCACTGCTCCAAAACCGCCATAAAAATGCCAGACTACGGTTTGCAACTGCACATGGGGACAAATATTGTACTTTTTGTCCTCTGGTCTGATGAAGCAAAAATAGAACTGTTTGGCCATAATGACCATCATTATGTTTGTAGGAAAAAGGGGTTAAAAAAAGTTAAAGCTTGGTCGAAAATGGCTCTTCCAAATGGACATTGACCCCAAGCATACTTCCAAAATTGTGGCAAAATGGCTTAAGGACATCAAAGTCAAGGTATTGTAGTGGCCATCACAAAGCCCTGACCTCAATCCCATAGAAAATTTGTGTGCAGAACTGAAAAAGCATATGAGAGCAAGGAGGCCTACAAACCTGACTCAGGTACACCAGTTCTGTCAGGAGGAATGGGGCAACATTCCCCCAACTTATTGTGGGAAGCTTGTGGATGGCTACCCGAAACATTTGACCCAAGTAAAACTATTTAAAGGCAATGCTACCAAATAATAATTGAGTGTATGTAAACGTCTGACCCACTGGGAATGTGATGAAATAAATAAAAGCTGAAATAAATCATTCTCTGTACTATTATTCTGACATTTCACATTCTTAAAATAAAGTGGTGATCCTAACTGACCTAACACCGGGATTTTTTACTAGGATTAAATGTCAGGAAAACTGAGTTTAAATGTATTTGGCTAAGGTGTATGTAAACTTCCGACTTCAACTGTATATTGGCTAACTGTGCAACCAAGTATTAGGTCTGGGGTGACAATAATTTTGTAAATTTTGTCCATGCCATTTGTCTTTATTTTCTAAATTAAATTGGTAAAATAAATTTACAATAATAAAATTGGTTCTGCAATGTTGAAAATCCAATTACAAGGAGTGGAGACAACATTTTTTTTCAAATTAAACTTATTTGAGAAGAAACAGGGAATTATTTAAGAAAAGTGCAAGGGGTGCCAATATATTTGGCCGCAACTGTACATGGGGAATGTTCCACAGGTCAGTAATTGAGAAAGAGAGGAGGCAAGAATATTTACTTTAGGCCTCAAAAACAATATTTGTCAATACAAAAAAGATCTATGTGTTTAGAGACAATAATCAAGAAGTATCACATTGAATAACAACGTTCTAAGTGGTTTCTAAATTATATATTTTTTAGCTGTGACAGCTGACTCCGTGTTACTTTTAGCCCCTGCCTCCCCTACCTCACAATGCCCTTGACTAAATATACACTTTCAAGCGACGGGAACCTGCCCAACGCCACTGAACCTGAGATTTGTAAATCTCCTGCTACAAACCCCCATAATGACTGGTTGTTACCTGCTCGTTATTAGAGGTCTGTGTGCCAAACGTTATAGATGTATATTTCCAAAGGGGTAGTTAAAGGGGTAATAAGTGAGTAAGGTCCGGGTTCGCTAACCTTGGCTTTGCAGTGGTATGTTAATGCATGTTTTTGGCATCCACTGGAATTTTCTCACCTCAATAAAAAGCCTGCAGTCAAAAAAGAGGGCTCCCATTATTCTAGGCACTTCCTTTTTCTCACACCACAATTTCTGAGGAATTGTTAATGTCTTAAAAGATGATGGATGTTTTCACCTGTAGACTCAACAATATTTTTGTCATTTTTATGATAGTTTCTTAGTAAGCCTAATAGTTGCTATTCTGTTTATTATATTGTAGCACTGCTCAAGGAATTGGCACATAGGCCTATCCATATCTGTGATGTGCGTATAATATATGCATTGACGTTTAGTTACTTTTGGATCGTGTCTCTGAATTAAGAGATGTGTGCACATGCAGAAATTAGTATTGATTATTGAATACACCATAAATTTACTTCAGAGTCCACTGATGCCTCTGGCACTATAGAATTCAGATGGCAGCCACTCAACATTCATCTGTAGTGCTCTGTGGAGTGGAGTGCCGTTAGTAAGGCAATGAGTTATAACTTCTCAGGCCACATCTCCCTTCATATCTGGGCCCATCTCTCTCTCTTGATGTCTGCTGACACTGACGAATGCTGTCTGTCACAGGCAATGGTGTCATTTCTTGAACCAGATCAGAGATGTGTTGTTGAAGGGGAGGAGGATCCCCCTCCCTTTCTGACTCAGGCAGGCCTCCAGTCTACTGTGTCACTTTTTCCTCCCTAGTGAACGGAGAGAGTGAGCCACATTGCATATGAGACATACATACAGTATACACACTCAGAAAGATCAGTTCAATATCATGTAGTTTTGTCAAGTTTAGTGTTGAGGTGGGGTTGTGTGTGCAGTAGTTGCGTGTTGAGAGAACCTACCAAACTTGAGGGATATACTTGTCTCCCAAGACAGAGCTCAGGGCCCCATACCATACATACAGTGTGAGTACATCAAAGGTCCCTCCAAATATATTCTAAACAACACGTGAAAACTTGGAAGGTTACTGATGTGCAACATTGTGAATCATTCTGTCTGAAATTACTGGCAATTACTCAAGTTCAGCTGCTGTAATCTCTTTCAGATAGCGCACCGGCCATAAAAACTGAAATGTTGAGTGGAAATAAAGATGGTGGCTTCTTCAGCACACACAACTCAACACTGAAAGTGTCATACTCAGGATGTTTGTCAAAATGTTGACTATTGATCATAGAGTTATTTTTAAGAATACTGTACTTGAATATCACTGCTGTGTTCAATGTTTTTTTTTCTCCATGGTAACCAGATTTTTCTGGCATGGCAGAAAACAGTGCTGGAGTCCTCAATGATAAGTGTTATCTCATAAGTATTTGTGGTCACATTGTGTATTAAAGAAAACCTTTAGGGTTGGGCAGGTAGCAGGTAGGCCTAATTAATTAGTCTTCTACATAAAAAAAATCTAATAATTTTCAATACATCTTTCAATACTAAAGATGCCCAACATTTTTGTCTACCTGCTTATTGTTGCATTGCAAGAGCAGAGTCCCCTGGTTGTGTGACTGGTGTCTTTATGATCGTTGGAACAGCATGTATACTCCCCTGCGTATTTATTTGGACAGTGAAGCTAAAACTTTCAATTTGGCTCTATACTCCAGAATTTTGGATTTGAGATCAAATGTTTTGTATGAGGAGATATACAAATTTAAATATATAAGTTTTGCTTGATATTAATGGCACAAATGTTACTTACTCACTAGCTTAATGCACCATATAATAACACTAGTACTCTATTAAAGGTGTTTAAAGCGGCAATTCTTAATTAATTATAACATCATCCTCACCACAATTTCAGTAAAAAGCTGAGGGAAGGGGCTGGTGAAATGCAACTACTCTCAAATCCATAGTTTACGCTATGGATGCAAGGACTGACCATCCATGATATCAAAATTATAGTTTTAACCATGTTTACATTTAATTTGTTTCCAAACATGGGAGTAAAACAAGCTTATAGTATGGGTTCTGATGGCGTACAACAGTTGAACTGAGCTCATGAGGCATTTATACGTTATATTCTTCAAGAATCAATGGGTACATACCATTCATTTATAAGTCGAAAATGGATGAAGCAACTAAGGATTGTCACTTTAACAGGCCTTCAAACAGTAAAGCTATGTCGCCATTTGAACATGATCCATTAACCCGCTAAACCCCCCAGAAATGTATTCTGTCCACTGTTCCGCAAATGTCCTGCAAAATCATTCCCCTGCATTTGGGCTTTTTAGATGTGGTTCAACCTAATTCCACCAGTGGAAACATTGCTTCTGCAACATGTTAACATCATTTTTTCAATTTTTTTTTTTTGTGAACTTGCAATTCCACGTGTGAAATGAGATTTTCAACATGTGAAACTGCAAATTGTATTTTCACATGTGAAAAAGTTTCACATGCAAAAATCTCATTTTCACATTTGGAATTGCAAGTTCACGTGTGAAAAACAATCCCGTGGAAGTTTTTCACATATGAAACTTCATATGTGATATTCACATATGATTGTTTTTCACATGTGAAAATACAATCCCACATCTGAAAGTGAGATTTTCACATGTAGTGTTCTCTTCCATGTGAACCTGCACATTTGAATTTCACGTGTGCACTTGCAATTCCACATGTGAAAGTGAGATTTGAAGATGTGAAACCGCAACATCTGAGGTGAAAACATGTTATTCTCCCCACTTGTGAAAAACTAGAGTTAACATGTAATACATGTGAAAATATGGTTTCACGTGTGAAATTTAAGCTCGACATGAGCTTAATGAGAAATCATGTGATAAGTCATTTACTAGGATCTTCCAAACATAATAATGTGCTGTGAATTACTGATTGATTGCTTGGACAAAAAAAGTATATTGTTTTTTCAGTTTATCCATGTATCATGTCATGTCAATGATAAGCTTTATGATACATAGACAGCTCCTATAAAACACTCCCATTGTCTGTATGTCTGTCAGCTTATGAAGAGAGGATTTTAGCTGAAGACAAACTCCAAAGGCAGAGGTAGCATGCTCTCATGGTGCATTCCTTGTGAGGACTACTCAGTAATTATGCTGGGTTATCATTAAGTGGTCCATTTGGAGTGTTAGAACCACTGGTCAAGGTTAAGTGTCTGTAGGCTAGTTCCCAGTTCTCTGTTCCCACACAAACCACTGCACCCAATATACAAATGGTATAAAACTGTATAACATAATTTGAAAAGAAGCACCACAGAACACATTCTGCTATTGCTGCAAGTTGTTCAGTTCATGCAGTCATCAGCCTCTTCACACACACCAGAAGAAGTATTAGGAACTTGTTTGTATATCTTTAGCACACCAAGGCATGTATTTAGCTGACTAACCATGGCAGTTATTGATAATTGCAGCTTTACTTTCCAGGTCACTCCTGTGGAGGTCATGACCTTTTGTTGCCTTTGGCTGTTGACATCGGTGTGACATTACTTAAAAGTGTTGAAGTTCCCATTCAGTGAAGAGATTTCTAGATGAGAAAGTGACTCTTTATTTATGTTTTTCAGTTATATGGGGGAAACACATTAACCATGATTGTGGCTAAGTGGCCTGCTACTTTTGAGTTCAGTAAATAGAAGCCAAGGTTAAATGATTTAGTTAACCCAAAGATCTACTCAACTTGAGTCTACATTTAGAATGTACTTTAAACTTTTTATTCAACACCCCCAAAAAAATTGACAATGGACAAATTGTTATTATTTTTCACAAATGATAACAAAATATGGATTGTCTACTAGTAATTTACTAAAACCTTTAGAAAGAATGCCCTCTAGTGGCACCAGGAATGCAAAATGTGGTAATGCTGATTGAGGCTTGTTTCTGAGCCTTGAATAAGGATTTCTATAACACACTGTATTGTATTTTAGGCTACATTATAACGCATAGGTTACATTGCACAACTATAAACACATAAAAAACATGGCAACATGGCATTATAGTTACGGACGACATTGGTTTCCTCGGGCTCTTGAACAAAGGCTCTTACACCAACGGCTACAGGGCAGAGATTGAAGGATTAGACAGATGGTTTGATGAACATCACCTACAACTGAATCTGGAGAAAAAAACAAAGGAGATGATCCTTGACCCTAAGTCCATTGGGGACCACAGCCCCATAGAGGTACAAGGAGAGAACATTGAACAGGTGAACTCACACAAATACCTTGGGGGTCCACATTGACAGTGGGCTGTGCTGGCGCACCCATATGGAGAATGTGTGCTCACGCATCCAACTGCTCTTGCACTTCCTGTGTCAGCATTGTTTTGATAAGCCCACATATTGACACTGACCAAGACAGCAGGGAAGATTATATGCATGACACTTTCTTCCTCTTGTCCATGACATTTTCGAGGAGACCATCATCAGACAGGCCAGACAGGTCGTATCGAACCCATCACATGCACTGAACACAGAGTTCCAGCTGGTGCCATCGAGGAGGCATTATATGGTGCCACTGCCTTTATGCAATCTGGACAGATATAAACATTTGTTTGTCCCTCTGTCAATAAAACTGCTTAGCAGCAGGGGAGACAGAGACAGACGAGGGTGACGGCAATGACGGACTGGAGCCTGGCCTATAGTATATCATATATTATAATGCAATCACATA
This sequence comes from Oncorhynchus mykiss, assembly GCF_013265735.2. Taxonomy (NCBI): domain Eukaryota; kingdom Metazoa; phylum Chordata; class Actinopteri; order Salmoniformes; family Salmonidae; genus Oncorhynchus; species Oncorhynchus mykiss. Next base: position 31,863,224 of record NC_048576.1, read on the forward strand.
TTTCAGGGCTAACTGGCCTTGACATAACAAGATGAATTAAGCTTTAATAATGCTCTATGTAGCCATAATGTCATGTTTATGACGTACGTATAGATCGTTACAATGTGGCCAAGATATGGCACCTAATACTGTAGATGCTGCCAGCATCAGGGAACATCATAATAAAGCAAAAATGTTAGCTGTGATGTAGTTATAACTTTATACAGGTCCATAATGTTCTTTAGACTGCACTTTAATTCATGGGAGCTATGAATATATTTCATTCTGAAAAAAATATACCCTGAAGTGCTCGGGGTAAAGTTACTCAAATTGCTTATCCTGTTCTTATGTTCTTATAGTAAAGTGTAACATTTGATCTTTCATTGTATATAGTCTTTATCATACTGTACGACAGAAAGATGTTACAATATAATTTGGGTACATTTACACAAATCTAATCCATATACATGACATAAACTGTCATTGAACGTTTGTCTCATGAAAATATCACTGTTTGTGATTCATGTGGAACAAATATTCACGGTTTATATTTATTTCAGAGGTCTAGAATTGCTTACAGGTTATGCCTGTGTTGAAAGTAACTACACTTCTACCCCTTGAAATGGTGTTACTGTAGCTAGCCAATGAGATAGCTCAATTTGCTGATGGTGAACCAAATGCATGCTGGTCCCTTTAAATGGGTGAGAGTGAACAGTGATCCGAATCAGTCAGCTGCACTGTCGGCCATGTGTCCCTGCATCCTCCTCCCCTCTCATTCAGCTGTTTCCAAACGACAACACCTCCCCCTCCCTCTTAAACCCTGCTCCTGCTCCCGCTCTGCTCTGCTCTGCTCCGAGTGCAGTCATTTCTAGTGCAGAGACATGTCCCTGGTGACACTGAAGGATGACGCAGGCTCTCTCTCTCTCTCTTTCTCTCTTTCTTTTTCCTTTCTCTCTCTCCTTCTTTCCCAATAGCTCTATATCTCCCTCCTTGTTCTCCCTCTCTCACTCCTCCCTTTCTCCTTGCTCTCTCACTCGCTCTCTCTCCTCACTCTCTCTTCCTCCCTCTCCCTCTTCCCCGGCACTGCAGTGCTGGTTGTGATTGCACACACACGCGCACACACACACGTCACACACCACACACACACACGCTCTCACACAGCGGAGTGTAGCTGAGAGACAGGGACTGCAGCAGCATGCACCAGCCGTGTCTGATCTGTGTGGTGACATGAGGAAGAAGAACTGGGAAGAGGATATAGCGTAGCAGCGTCTTACACAACCCAACCCCCATGCGTACGGTAGCTACGTCTCTGCTCTGCAGCAGTGGCAACGGTGCATTTCAAGAGCGGACAGCTTATGTTATCTTCCCCCTCTGACTGCACTGCCTCTGCATCCATCCCATTCACTCTGTTCCTCCCACTCCACCTCTTCCTCATCCTCCCAACAACGGCATCATTAGGCAGGACTACAGACCGTCCGGGATCACCAACGGCAATCACTGGATGCTCAGGTTTGCCCTCTCTGAAGGAGTCGTGGTGGAGATGCTAAATCATCATTACCTCCATTAACAACCGGATTCTATTCTAGCTCAGGAGACAAGGAGAAGAAAAACCACCCCAAACAACGAAAAAGGAGTCTTAGATGTTTGTGACGATCTTTGTCGGCGCTGTTGGGTAGTTGATTCGTTTCTTCTATTTGCTTGATTGTTTTTATCTTCTCTGAGACTGGCTAGCAGGCACTGCAGCACCAGGAAGGACTGCAGGAGCCGTGAAGGGTAGGGCATGAGGACCCAGGGGCGAGCCAGCGGAAGGGCTTGAGCTACCATTGCTGCCCCTGCTGCTGCTGAGGTGCTTATCTTGATTTTTTTTCTCCAGAAAGGGCGGCTGGTTGGGGTGGGTTGTGACAGTGCAGGTACTCAGGACCCTGCATAGCGGAGTGGGTGGCTCTGGCATAGAGGAGCCAGGCAGGGAGGCAGGACGTCCTGTGGGAAAGGAGGAGAGAAGAGAAGAAGAAGGGCTGGCTCAGGCTCGGGCCCCTGATGGTGGCTATTTTTATCTCCCCTAGCTGAGTGATTGGGGACAGCCGGTAAAGGGAAAGATGCTTATGGGTGCGGGACGAGACACGGCGCGGGATGAGGCCCAGAAGCTTCACCGGAAATGGCTGAAGCACCAGGCCTTCATGACCGAGCTGGCCCGCAACAAAGAATGGCTGGCCAAGATAGAGCAGGTGAGTGGAGAAGGGAGGGGAGAGGATAGTGGGAGGAGGTCAGAGAGGGCAGGTGAATGGAAGGTGCTGGGGGAGGGTAGTGTGAGCACATGATTGAGAGAGGGTAGTGGGTGTGTGCGTGGGGGGTAGCAGTGTGTGTGTGTGTGTGTATGTGTATGTGCGTGTAAAAGGGATGATGGGCGATAAGACACATCGGTGGATGGGGTGTTGGGGGGGGGGGGGGGGCTTTGTCATTACTCCATTTTGATTACTTAGCCATGAGTAAACTGTAAACACATTTTCTTATATGCTACTACTAAGGACATCCAGAATTTCAAGTTCAAGGTTAGAAATGTGAAAGCCGTATTGTTTTCTGCATGAATGGTGCAGTAAATCATAAGAAAGGTATTTTTCCATTGCCTTTTCAGCTACGTCCTAACATTGGATTCTATTTGCGCAGTGTTTCCTCCTCAAAATATTTCTTATTAAGAATGGATGAAACCTGTGAACAACTTAACAGCAAGTGGGCAATCTCTCAAACCTGTGTGATACTGCCAACATTCATGGCCTTGTTTTATGAATATACCGCCCAGTCTTTATTAATAGCGTAGTTCTGTACAATAGGAAATTGTTTGTATGGTAACTAGATAGGCCTACAGCAAAAACATTTATTTAACCTTTACTTAACTAGGCAAGTCAGTTAAGAGCAAATTCTTATTCACAATGACGGCCTACCCCGGCCAAACCCTAACCCAGATGACGCTGGACCAATTGTGCAACGCCCTATGGGATTCCCAATGCCAGCATCCCAGTTCTCCACTGCTGTCAACAGTGAATAGAACCCATACCTGGGTTGTGTTCAGTAGAGAGAACATTTTTCAAAACAGGAAGAAACTGGGAGGTACTAGCTGAACTTGTCCAATAAGAACAAGCGTACTTGAACCACACTGCTGCAGAGAGGCCTGGTGGGAGGCTCATGTGGGTGATCCATGTTTGAATCAGTTGATTTAACCCAGAATTCCAAAATGACCCCTAGCCCCTACACCTAAGGCACTCCTGTGGAACTGGAGGATGGTATAGGTGTAAGTAATATGACACAAATTCCACACAGCCAATCAGAAGGCCTGGTGAAGCAATTGCCATACCCAATCCTTTCAGATCTACAAGGGTTAAGAGTCTATTTAGAATAAATGTACCCATTCCAGGAAATGGTCTGTGTGGTTTGTAAAAGTTTTTAGTGCAAGTTGTTTGATTGAGGGCTAGGCAATACTGTGAGAATTAGCTTATCTAGCCCACATACCCTTTTGAATGCTTTCTTGACCACTGTTGCGTCAATTTATTGAGGCTCATCAAGAGAGAAATACAATAGATTGGATGTGAAAACAGCACTTGATCAACATGGTATGTAGGATCTAGCTAACTAATTATTGTGGATAACAGTATTTTAAAAGCTCTATGAGTTAGTTAGATGTCTTGACGTTAAACATTAAATGTTCTGAGCTTTTTTGCAAGAACTTGATTTAACCTCAGTTGGCGTACATTTTAAGATTGATATTTAACGGATTGCAATGCATTCTGGTAAATCTGTTTTGTTATTGTAGAGGTGTACAGAAATTATTTATTCATCAAGCTCATAAGCAGAGTATTTATCTTTTCACTTCCAAAATTACATTGAATGTTATGGCATGATAAACTCGATCATCTCTAATTTACTAAAATGATTCTGTTGCTATATATCCAAATGCAGAAGTTATTGTTCACACATTTCATTTAAATCTAAATGATTTGCCACTAAGATGTTAATATGATATAGCAGAGGTTAAACGTGAAGTGGTGAATGAATGATTGAGACTGAGAGCCCCTCGCCATACCATACGTATCAGAATGCTCACATGGCCATCTTGCTTGTCCATGCATGAAATGTGTCATGCAGTGTACCATGCAAGAGTCGGCCCCCCTTCATGAGCCTGATGCTGCTCAAGATTCTGTCCTGCAGCCAAAGCCAACCGGGCTTTGTAGAGGATCCAGGTTTGACGCCCTTTTCATAAGCACGTCTTTGTTTATTCTAGATGTGGCTGTAAAATTAAATTGGATTATGTTATAATAGGTGCAGTGAAATAACTGATCAATCCAAAAGGGAATAAAAGTAGTCAGAGGAGATGTCCTTAGTTGGAGCTGTAGTACCAAACAGTTCATCTCCATCCGTCCAACACTGACGAATCTTTGGAAAGGCCAGGGCCATGTTCACTAGGACATAACGTTCTACTGAACAGGCATGCCTCTCTGTCTTGAAGAGTAGGGATTGGAGCTGGTTCTTAAATGGTTGATTTTTGGGAGTAAGGATGTACTCGGTGCTGGTTTGTAGAGTAGCTATAATATGTACATGCATAAAAAAGCCCTTTCATATTCAGTATCGGATGTTAGTGACATACATTTCATACCTGTGTAAGATTTACTATCTTGGATGAAAGCATCTTACAATTAAGTATGCATTGTTTATTATTTACATACATCTACAAATGGCTGTGAAACGTCTACTAGTGGCACAGAGAGGCCCTAACTCTAGAACAACAGCTCTGGTCAAAGTGAAAATGGAGTGAAAAAGGATACCAGCTCTGCTTCGGAATCGTCAGGCTATTCGTTTAACCTCTCATGCCAGACACCAGATAGATACAGTACATCGAATGAGTGGACATGGAGTGCAGAAGATGGCTGCTCTGTCTGTGGTGAATGCATCCACAAGGCTGACTAGCGGGGTTTCTCAAGGGCTCTGTCTCTGATAGCCCCACACAGAGTGTTACAGAGACCCTCATGTCTCGCTACTCTCGCTAACATCACTTAATCGGCCCCCACCTCTCCTTCTTCCTCTCCCTCTCTCGTTACCTGGGAGACTGGGGAGAAAAGATTATGCTGCGACCTGGTGCGATTAGAAAACTCTGTGTCCTTTTGGAAGGGTTACCGCCCCGGCCCCATGCCTCTGCTCTCCCACTGTACTTACTCAGCAGATGGGCCTGAGCCCCAGCTTGGAGCTCTGAGCTGGGGCTGGGCATGAGCTCGGAGCTCTGATCTGAGGCTTAGGACTGAGCTCGGACCTCTGAACTGGAGCTCTCTCTGTGGAGGCCTCTTCAGTCCCCTGGGGACGCTTGTCTGTAGCAAAGAGAGGACTCTGGGTTTTTACTTAAGGCTGACCTTGTGGCAATGCTTTGCCAATGGCTCAGGGGTCAAACACTGTGTAAACATAGAGACAACACAAAAATACCTATACATCTCGAGCATTTTACACTGTTTAACATAAGCAGACGACAGGATCTCATGTCCGTTGATTTGGTCTGGTGTAGCTATTTTTTAAATATTGGTTTGTGAGCCTGAATTTTAGTCATGGTGTTGTTTTGGTTTCTCAGAGTAGTAGCTAGAATCTATCTACACACCAGTGGAGGCTGCTGAGGGGAGAATGGTGCATAAAAATGTCTGGAATGGAGTATAATGGATGGAATGGAGTGAATGGAATGGTATCAAACACATGAAAACTATGTCTTTGATACCATTCCATTTACTCCATTCCAGCCATTATTATGAGCCGTTCTCCCCTCAGCAGCCTCCACTGCTACACACCCACTTGAGAAGCCATGTAGAGTGATTCCTCACGAAACCCAGACAAAAGAAGACCATGATTTTGGGGATTTTCACAAAATGGAATCCATAGAATAGTCCGTTAAACAAAGGATTGTTGACAAATATTTGACATTTGTATCTCAAAGCATAATTAAGAAATACTTTATTAAAGTTGCCATATTAATTATGTTTTGGCCTTACCCAGGCCTCCTTTAATACTCTATAGTGTTTCATCTGTAGGTGCTACAAAGCAAACATTAGTGTCATATCCCACTGGGCACAGACATCAGTTCAATGTCTAGTTTGGATTTACATTTGGTTGAGTTGTCAACTAATGTGAATTTAATGTGAAATCAACAAAAAATGTCACCATGCCATTGGATTTAGGTTGAAGGTTGGGTGAATAGAAGACTAAATGACCCTTGTGTTGATGACTTTTTGCAAATCCAATTAATTTCTTACGTTGATTCAATGTCATCACATAGTTTTTTGGTGTTGAAATTATGTGGAAACAGCATTGATTTAACCAGTTTTTTCCCATGAGTAGTATTTGCATTTCAAAAAGTTATTTTTTTACAATTATTGGCACCCCTGTTTTCAATATTTTGTGCACCCTCCCCTTGCAAGGATAACAGCACTGAGCCCTTTTCTACAATGTTTTATTAGATTGGAGAACACATTTGGAGAAATCTTAGACCATTCCTCCATACAGAATCTTTCCAGATCCTTGATATCCTTCGTCTACCCTTATGGACTGCCCTCTTCATTTCAAACCACAGGTTTTCAATGGGGTTCAAGTTCGTAGACTGAAATGGTCATTGCAAAATGTTGATTTTGTGGTCAATTATCAATTTCTTTGTGGATTTTGATGTGTGTTTGGGGTTATTGTCTTTGTCTTGCTGGAAGATCCACCTGTGGACAAGCTTCAGCCTCCTGGCAGAGCCAACCAGGTTTTTGGCTAAAATGTCCTAGTTACTATTAACTTGGTCGAGTTCATTATGCCGTTGACCTTAACAAGGGCTCCAGGACCAGCAGCCCCATACATCAAAGATCCACCACCATATTTTACAGTAGGTATGATGTTCTTTTCTGTATATGCATCCTTCGTTTGATACATACCTGCCACTGCTATGTGGCTAAAACCTCTACATTCGTCTAATATGACCATAGCGCCTGTTTCCAATCCAATGCTGTTTAGCAAACTCCCAGTGTGAACATTTGTTGGTCACTCTTAATAAATAAAAAATTCTGGCAACCCTTACAAAGAGCATATTGGCATGGAGGTGGCATCGAATTGTAAATTAAGGGATTTGGTGACCCCGAGATGGGACCAAGTATTGCAATTCTCCAACTTTGGCCCTTGGATTTTTCTTTGCCTCCAGAACCGTGGGGACAAGATACACATGCATCCTCTATCAGGAACGTTTATGTCTGTTCCAGTTGGTTTACACTTCTTAAATTGATTTAAGTGAAACAGGAAGCCATGTAAAGCCACAATTCAATGTCTTAAGTTAATAGAGATTTGATTTTGTTTGATTTCATTTATAATAATGTTTAGGGTGGCCAATCATTTGGACACCTCTCTTTTTGAGAACAAAAGTATTACTTATTAAAGAAAATGTCTTTATATGAGCAATTGTATTAGTGTAAAATAATATATACATTTTTTTTTTTGCATACAATATTGCTTAGTATTTGTGTTATTTGTTTTATACATTATTTTTTGCTAATCTTTATCAATCGTGCCATATACACATGGTGTATATGTGTATGTACTGTAGGAATGTATTGGTCCCATGTCTAATGTATTGCCCTGACATCCTCCTCTCCTTTGCTCTTCCTCACTCTCCTCTCATATCTCCCTCTCCTCCTTTTTCTATCTTTCTGTCTTTCTCATTTCTCTCTCCTCTCCATTTCCTCTCCCCTCACACTGATGTCTCTTCTTCCTTCACTCTCCCTGTGTGTCCGTGAAGACGAGGGAGAGGGGAGAGAAAGAGACCTAGCCTGCTTTCTGCCGGCTCTGCATTATGAGAGGAGGAGAGAGAGGCAGAGAAAAAGAGAGAGGGAGAGAGAGCGAGGGAGAGAGAGAAAAAGAGAGAGGGAGAGCGCTAACAGCAGTTAAGCAGAGAGACTGTGCCAAGAGGAGAAATGCAGCACTGCATTATGAAAGCCACAGGATAGGCCCAGCTTGCTCTGAGAAACCTATGAGAGAGAGAGAGAGAGAGAGAGAGAGAGAGAGAGAGAGAGAGAGAGAGAGAGAGAGAGAGAGAGAGAGAGAGAGAGAGAGAGAGAGAGAGAGAGAGAGAGAGAGAGAGAGAGAGAGAGAGAGAGAGAGAGAGAGAGAGAGAGAGAGAGAGAGAGAGAGAGAGAGAGAGAGAGAGAGAGAGAGAGAGAGAGAGAGAGAGAGAGAGATTTACAGGATGAAATATGTTGTATTCTGGGTTACTATGCATTTCCCTGCAATAGTCCAGTAGATAGCAACACCAGTTATTATCATTTAGTAAGGTATTCAGAACAAAGGACCAATTTGATCCAAGCTTTTCTTCAAACGGGGTTGACTTGAAAACAAACATTGCACTAGGCAGGTCTCTTATTAGACTTTTGGTTTTGAAGGTCTGCTACGTGTGTACAATACAGGACTTTGTCAGTTTCACTGCACATTTTCCCTTTGCTTCCTTATGGCTGACTGACATTCAGTGGTCCTTGATAGAGATGACGAGGAAACGTCTGATATGAACGCTTGTCATAGGAAACACCTCCTGTTCCTCTCAGTCGGAGCATGGGAGGAGACTTTGCATGCGGATTCTATTTCAGGAGACTTGGAGTGGAGCCACAGAGAGAGCTCCATCAACATACACACAAACACACAAACACACACACACACACACACACACACACACACACACACACACACACACACACACATACATACATACATACATACATACATACATACATACATACATACATACATACATACACAGAGAGAGAAGGAAAACGCCACAATCTTTGATCTCTCTCTCCACATCTACACTCCCCTATGTATTTATTTGGAAAGTGAAGCTAAGATGTTTAATATGGCTCTATACCACCATTGTGGATTTAAAATCAAGTGTTTTATATGGGGCGACAGTACAGAATGCCACCCCTTATTTGAGGGTATTTTCAAATATATCTCTGTTATACCATTTAGAAATGAAAGCGCTTTATGTATCTAATCCCCCCATTTGAAGTTACAGTGCCTTCAGGGAGTATTCACGCCCCTTGACTTTTTTCACATTTTGTTGTGTTAAAGCCTGAATTTAAAATATATTCAATTGAGATGTTTTGTCACTGGCCTACACACAATACCCAATAATGTCAAACTTTAATTATGTTTTTAGAAATGTTTAGAAATTAATAAAAATTAAAAGCTGAAATATCTTGAGTCAATAAGTATTCAACCTCTTTGTTATGGCAAGTCTTAACAATTTCAAGAGTAAATATGTGCTTAACAAGTCACATAATAAGTTAGACTCACTCTGTGTGCAATAATAGTTTTTGACATGATTTTAAACACTAACATCTCTGTGACCCATACATACAATTATCTGTAAGGTCCCTCAGTCGAGAAATTAATTTCAAACACAGATTCAACCACAAAGAAGAGGGAGGTTTTCCAATACCTCACAAAGAAGGGCACCTATTGGTATATCATTTTTTAAAGAAGAAGCAGACATTGAATGTCCCTTTGAGCATGATGAAGTACACCCAGTCACTACAAAGATATAGGCGTCCTTCCTAATTCAGTTGCCGGAGCAGAAGGACACCGCTCAGGGATTTCACCGACTTTAAAACAGTTACAGTTACTTTAACTAAATGTAATACACTATAAGTGAATTTGTCAAAATAATTATGGCAACTTCAAATGGGGTGACTAGATACATAAAGTGTCCAAACAGTAAACAGATACACTACATGACCAAAAGTATGTGGACGCCTGTTCTGTGAACATCAAAATCATGGGCTTTCCACTAGATGTTGGAACATTGCTGCGGGGAGTTGCTTCCATTCAGCCACAAGAGCGTTAGTGAAGTCGGGCACTGATGTTGGGCGATCAGGCCTGGATCGCAGTCTGCATTCCAATTTATCCCAAAGGTTCAACAGCCAAAAGTGTTCAAGTTCTTTCACACTGACAAACCATTTCTGTATGGACCTCGCTTTGTGCACAGGGGAATTGTCATGCTGAAACAGGAAAGGACCTTCCCCAAACTGTTACCACAGTTTGGAAGCACAGAATCATCTAGAATGTCATTGTATGCTGTAGCATTAAGATTTCCCTTCATTGGAACAAAGGGGCCTAGCCCGAACTTTACAGTTGGCACTATGCATTGGGGCAGGTAGCGTTCTCCTGGCATCCGCCAAACCCAGATTCATCCATCGGACTGCCAGATGGTGAAGCGTGATTCATCACTCCAGAGACAGCGTTTCCATTGCACCAGAGTCCAATGGTGGCGAGCTTTACACGGTGATCTCCACATACTTTTGTATACATAGTGTATGTATGGAAATACCCTCAAATAAAAGGTGACATGCTTTACTGTCGCTTCATACTAAACATTTGATCTCAAATCTAAAATTCTGGAGCAAAGAGCAAAATTAAAGTTCTAGCTTCCACTGTCCAAATAAAAACGCCTTTTGACATTTCTTGGGCCATTGTAGCCTTGCTCATGTGTTGACTTAGATTCAGGGACCAAGATTATAAATTAACCACACATTTGTTATAGCCCAGAGTTTGAACAAAAGATGTGACAATTGGGGTTGTCTTGGTGTTTTTGACCAGACATAACATCAGTTGTTCATTCAAAAGGTATTTGTCTTCTTTTTCCTAAACAACCTTTTAGTTAGGGTCATGACCTTTAAACTAGTGGTGATCGGGTTATTTCTCTGTTTTTAAACAACTAATTGACTGACGTCGGTTAAATTATTTGGATTCCATTTATTTCAGTTTTTTTGTGTGAGCTCAATCCGCACATTGCAGTTTCTCTAGAGATAACTCATATCCAGCCTGAACTGTGCGATGTAGTAGGGAGTTGTAGTTTCCAACAGGCCAATATTCTACATAGTTTAGTGCATAAAATAAATAAATAAATAAATAATGGGTAATTAACTACAATGACCATAATCTATTGCTCGTCTACTTGTCCAGTCTATTTCTTTTAGGCCTGCTACTGAAGAGAGAAGAATCCAGGATAGTGAGGGGATATAGAGAGCAGCTGCTGCTTCACGATCTCACCTGAAAATACATGATCTAAGTGATTGATAGTTGGCATTCAGCAGTCATAAAAGTATGCCTTTTTACTTTGAAGAACTACAAAATTGTGATTTTGTCAGACAGCGTAGGCAGCAGTTCTATAGAAATGGGATGACTTGGAATTAAATAATAAAGTAATCAAATAAACAAATGTAAAATACACAACTGAAATATTTTATTAAAGTAATGTGAATAAATGATGGTTAATAAGTGATAAGCAGTAATGGGCAGTCACTACCACCATGGGACTTGATTGTTTTATTTATGTGTTGTTAAAGCATTCAACCCACATAATTGAAAGCGAAAGCAAAAACCGCGATTGTTTTTTAGTAATCGAACCGAAACTGAACCGACCTCAAAAAGCATTAATTGCTCAGCACTACTTTAAACAGAGACAGTGCTGTGCTTTTCTGTGGTGACTTCAAAGGATTCTGCTTTGAATGACTGGGAGCCATAGCCTTTTATTGAGACACTGTAGACTTGTGTGCAGACACAGGATGATTTTCATTGGAATTCATGTAAAATCAACCTAAAATCAACCTGATTGAAAAGCTTGCCCTACAACCAAGCATCTTTAAATGGCCACGATGAACATAAGTATGACATTACGGAAGATCAATCCCCCTACGCATAGACAGCAATAGAGAGCCATGAAACGTTGTCTATGTTTCAATCTGCTGCAGTCATCCTGCACATTTCACACTATGCTTTGTTAGTCAGATCTGGTCATATTAGGCTTGGGTTTAATCATTTCATATTTTCTGCCATTATGCACTAAAGAGTAGTACTGTATGGAGATTGTAGCCTATATCTGAGAGATTTTCAGCATACTGTACTAAATGAGGCAACAATCAGTACAGCCAGTGAGTAACATCCCTCCAAGGGAAAGCTGACATTATACTAGTGTACATGTTGGAGAGAACCATGAAATCTCTCAGTTGAGAAATCCGACTGTTCATTACTTTATTTAACATCTGAGTTTGATTTTATCACAGTACCAGCAGGGTGCCTTTACCGTTACTATAATGGTATATGATTTTAAAAAACGGCATATCAACTGAACTACCTCAGCTTATATTTAACCATACAAACAGTGAAATGAATTGTTGGCCATGTAAATGACAGTAGTTAGGATAAACTAAAACTAAGAAAATAACTTTGGTAGTGCAGAGACTGTATGTAACCACCGTTCTCTCTCGCTCCTTTATGTACCTTCAGGAGGGTCAGGAACTGATCGATGAGAAGCCGGAGCTGCGTTCGGTGGTGCAGCAGAAGCTGGAGGAGATCAGGGAGTGCTGGACGGACCTGGAGAGCACCACCAAGGCCAAGGCCCGGGCTCTGTTTGAGAACAACAAGCCAGAGCCGGTGGTGAAGAGCTACTCAGACCTGGACCACCAGCTCTCTGGCCTGGAGAAACAGCCCCCTCAGCTGGAGCAGGCTCACCATCTGCCCACCTTCAATGAGCAGCTGCATAAATTCCAGGTGTCTATCTGTGGAGGCTGCTGAGGGGAGAACGGCTCAAAGTAATGGCCGGAACACAGCAAATGGAATGACATCAAACACCTGGAAACCATGTGTTTGATGTATTTGATACCATTGCACTGACTCCGCTCCAGTCATTACCACGAGCCTGTCCTCCCCAATTAAGGTGCCACCAACCTCCTGTGGTGTCTGTTTACTGTTACAGGTTGTTTTTTATGTTTTTTGTTTAAAGGCAGATATTTTGTGACAAAGACTTTGTGCTTTGGACAACTTATATCAGAACATGGAGACTACATTTACGATTTCAACTACATTTTCAATGAGTTTATGTAATCTTTACAATCCATTCTACTGTCTGTTAATGCTATAGAAGCCGTTGTTGTGATTTTTCTGTGCCAAGTTCCCGCCCACCAGCCACTAGGTTGGTTGACATTAAAGAATGCACCGTATGCTTTGTTCTTAAAGCCGTCTAACCCATTACATAACGTTGAAACACAACACACACATAAGAAAATAGCTGAAAGTGCTGTTCAAGCCCATGTGCTGTGTGTTTGGGGCATCAGTCTCTCATCATCTAGCTCTAACATGACCTTTCCTTCTCTCGGGCTGGCCTTCCTCAGTCTCAGATGGGGGACTTGTACAAGGACGTAGGGGAACTAGGGTCCTTCCAGGGGGTGTGCCTCCCCCAGCGAGGCAGCCTGGAGAAAGGCGGGGAAGGAGAAGGGGGTGAGCAGCCAGCTGTGGTGGAGACCCGCATCGTGCGCCTCATCGAGCCCCTGAAGGAGAGACGTCGCATTCTGCTGGCCTCCAAGGAGATGCATCAGGTCGCCCAGGACCTGGAGGAAGAGATAGTGAGTGACTGACACACTTCATTACTCCATTGTGCCTCCAGCCTTTCTTACTCTCTATCTATCCCTCTCTTCCTGGCATAACTTAATCTATCCATATATTCAGTTTGTTTCTATCCTATAGCCTCATAAGGTCTCTAATATGTTTTTCTAAATGTTTCTTATGTTATGTGGCCAAAGGTTTAATATGTCTCCCATCCTTGATCAATTAAACCACCAGGCTCTCCTATCAATGAGATAGGTATGTACAGACAGTCACTGATGACAATTTGCTGATGTTATAGCTGTGGATCCAGGAGCGGCTTCCTCTGGCTTCCTCTAAGGATTACGGCAACAACCTGCAGAGTGTTCAGCAGCATGTCAAGATCAACCAGGTGAGAGACAGATTACCTCTATACAAGCACACAACACTATCTGCTCACAGCACAGTATCAACTCAATCACTAGCCTTGCTCAACTCAGACCTTACACTCCCCACAACACTAAACCATTTTTGTGTTCAGTAGAGAACACCGCCACACATTTGTGGTGAAGGAAAACGATAGTACCTTCCCAGATACTACCTCCCATTTCACTCTGTTTGGAGGCGTTTTCTTCCAGCTGAACATGACCCCTGTCTCTTATTGGTCCGTCAGACGCTGCAGAGGGATCTGCAGGGTCGCCGGGCGCGGGTTGAGGAGGTGTTGGACCGGGCGGGGATCATCGCCTCTCTGCGGACCCCCGAGGTGGACTTTGTGCGCGAGGGGGCAGGGCACGTGCGTCAGCTTTGGGAGGTGCTAAGGCTAGAGGCGGAGAGGAGGACTGTGATGCTGGATGTGGTGCTGCAGGCCCAGCAGTATTACAGCGAGGCGGCCAAAGTCGAGTCCTGGCTGGCAGGCCAGAAACTGCACCTCATCAGCGAGGAGAAGGGTATGGTACGTATTGCTGGCATTGTATCATGAGACTGAACTGAGGGTGGGCAAGAGACTGGCCCATTGGTTAGTGCACAGTGCTCCAGGAGGACTTTTACCATCATTTGTCTGCTGTGCCTTTCTTTTACAAACAATTTACATCTGAGTGATGGTTTGTTTGTAAAATGTATGTATCTGTGAACACGGATTTGGTCCCTAATATGAGGTCCCTCTTGTGTAGGACGAAGCAAGCACCCTGCAGCTACTGAAGGAGCACCTGGCCTTGGAGGCGATGGTGGAGAACTACGCTGAGACAGTGGGCATGCTCTCCCAGCAGTGTCAGAGGCAGCTGGAACTGGCACACCCAGACAGGCACGAGGAGACACACTGACAGTCACTCTCAGGCTCAGACTAGATCTAAACACATCCTTCAATGATACCCACAAACAACGGCTAATTTATTAGTGGAATTTTACCATAGACCATGGAGCAAATAAAATGATCTCAGTTTGTATAGGCTACAAAATGTCAGTGAATGATCAGTTCTCTTACTGTCTACTGTGTAAACATCACCCTCAATATCCCCTCTCTCTGTGGCAGTGAGGGGATCACCAAGCAGCAGTCCCACATAGACCGTCTGTACGTGTCTCTGAAGGACATGGTGGAGCACAGGAAGACCAAACTGGAGCAGCAGTATTGGATGTACCAGCTCAACAGAGAGGTGGAGGAGTTAGAGAAGTGGATCACTGAGCGGGAGGCCGTTGCCAGCTCCACTGAGCTGGGCCAAGACCTGGAAGATGTCACGGTCAGTCTGTCAATCAATCAGTCAGGCAATCAATCAGTCAATTGATGATTCATGTTCACAATCAGTCCCTGGCAAATGGCATTGTCATGTGTTTATTCAATAAACATAATTTTATGTGAGTATTTGAGTTTTCAAGTGCACCATAAACACAGAACTGAGTGAGACAAAACAAAATGCAATAAAAATAGCATCAATGAAATGAAAATGTGAAATATGATGCCCTCTATAACTTTGGTCCCAAGCTTATTTTGGTCTCTCTCTCACACAGATGCTACAAGAAAAATTCACCAAGTTCTGCTCAGAGACCAACAGCATAGGCCAACAGAGGATGGAGCAGGTGAATAAGATGGTGAACGAGATGATAGACTGCGGCCACACGGACGCGGCCACAATCGCTGAGTGGAAGGATGGACTGAACGAGTCATGGGCCGACCTACTGGAGCTCATGGAAACCCGAGGGCAGATGCTAACAGCATCATACCAGCTGCACAAGTTCTTCACCGACTGCAAAGAGGTATAGCTCAGTGTTTCCACAAGATTATTTTCTAGGCGGGGCACATAGGCCCCCAAATCAACATCAAGGTCCTCGTTAACCAAAATGTTTAAGTGAAACCAATTGAATCCAAATAAATGTAGGCAGAGGGAAACAGAGCTAGGCAGAGAGGCCTGACCTCCCTGTACAATTGTGAAATAACCCTAGTACGGCTCGGCTGGATATATATTAGATAACATCAGACAGCGTAATGTTTCGAGCTGCTGGTAGACCGTAGACAGTGTAGACACTGTGGTCTTGCCATTATCCTGATGTGTGAGGTACTATTTCTGAGGGTCTTGTGATGGTGATGATGCTGTCTGTCCTGTGCTGTGCTGTGCTGTAGGTCTTGGTTCAGATTGCTGGGAAGATGAGGCAACTACCAGAGGTGAGGGCGTGCCAAGCCAGCATCGCCAACCCGGCCACGCTGCAGAGGCTCATGCGCTCTTTTGAGCACGCCCTCCAGCTGCTTGTCTCACAGGTGAGTGTAAATTCCTCTATGACCTTGAGGAACATCAATGCTCTCTGGATCTCCTCTAACACCCATCAGTCAAATAAGTAATTATCCTGGAGGGCATAAGTATGTTACAGATGTTAACCCCAAGATACACAGTGGAGCCGTAAACAGAATAGCATTATGCGCACAGTAGCAAAGATGAAAGATATTGTGCACGAACTCGAGTCATACTTTTGCCTCAACCTTAGCTAGCACACCTGATTAACTTGGCTGTAAACTAAACTGACGACCAAATGATTTGAGATGACAGAGGCATGTCCTGTGTGGTACTCCAGGTAAGGCAGCTGCAGGAGAACGCGGCCCAGCTGAGGGCCATCTACGCCGGGGAAAAGGCAGAGGCCATCATGAGCAAGGAACAGGAAGTGATGTCAGCATGGAAGGAGTTGCTGGTTTCCTGTGAGGCCAGTCGCGTGCAGGTCACCTCGGTGACAGACAAGGTCCAGTTCTTCTCAGTGGTGCGTGAGCATCTCATGTGGATGGAAGGCATCATGGGACAGATTGGAGGGGACGACCCCAGGTAAGTAATTGAAGGTCTCCTTACCTGAACTGAAGTCTAATTGTCAGCCATTTTGTTAATCTCATACCTCTGATACTTGACTTGAGAAATAGGCTCTGCTTAATTTACGGGTAAAAAATAACTGTATCTGTAATGTATATGTAATGTTCTATTTTAGATTCCATTTCAGTACCCCTAGTTGAGCTAATTCCTTCTTGGCTTGCACATACTGTAGGGTGTATGGTCCCATTCATGTTATGCAATAACGCTCTCTTTACTGCCTAGTTTAAAAATAAAACGCTTAGCCACCTTGACCTGAATGTCTTCTGCCATTCAGTTTTTGTTTACAGTATTTAAGTAGTCCTGATTCTTCCTCTAATTTATGTATGACAGGATGTTCACATCGCTCATTTACTCTACTTTCTACAGCTAGTTTCTCAGTACACTAACCAGGCACTTGGCTAACATTTCACACATACACTTTACATACTACTGAACTAAGCCGGGCCAGCCTGTACTTCGCTGGCATGTTTTCAATATGTATCCACCATATAGTTACTAGAACCATGCTGGAAAGGACGACTTGAAAATAAAATATCCAAGCCAGCACAAGAAAGTATGGTTCGATCCGGAACGATATGGTGTTACAATGGTAATAGGTCCCTCTCTTCACTGGACTCTTCTTTTCTGACATTTGCATGGTGTGCTTCCCTCCTGTCTGACCTGGTCCTATGGGGTGGCATCTGCCAGGGATTCGTCCTCTGCGGAGGTGATGATGAAACAACATGGTGAGCTGAAAGCCAAGATGGACGGCCGCAGCAAGACCCTACAACAGTGTGTTGAGCTGGGAAAGATCCTGTTGGCCGCAGGCAACCCAGCAGCTGAGGAGGTCAGCATCACACACAACACACTGTTTGCACCAAAACCACACAGCCTCACATACAACACAACACTCTGTATGCAGCAAAACAACACAACACTCTATGCAGCAAAACCACACAGCCTCACATGCAACACAACACACTGTATGCAGAAAGACAGGTTGAATCAACGTTGTTTCCACATCATATCAACCCCAATAATGTATGTGATGACATGGAGAACTCATTGGATTTGTAAAAAGTCATCAACATAAGGGCATTTCGTATTTTTGTCACCTAACTTTTAACCTAAATCCAATGGCGTGACATCTTTTGTTGATTTCATGTTGAAATATTTGACAACTCAACCAAATGTAAATCAATACTAGACGTTGAACTGACATCTGTGCCCAGTGGGTACACAACACACAATGCAGCAAAACCATATTTCAATCATGCAGTGTTATTGTAACTAAAAAAGAACAATAGATACTGTATAAGTGTGTCGTCAATGATGTGCGTAAGGAGGTGTATCAATTAACCTCATATGATGATGAATGAGATTCTCTGTCAAGACTGACTTAAAATATTTTGATAAATTGTCATAACGTTACATTTCCTATAATCTTGAATGCACCCCGTCTCTCTCTTTCTCACTCTCTCTCTCTCTCCACAGATAAAGGAGAAGTTGGACACACTCCTGGCTAAGCAGAAGGATCTCTCTGAGAGATGGGACAAACACCAGGAAAAGCTACAGCGCAGTGAGTGACTCACTACACTGTAAGGCACTGTGGAGGGAGCACAAAGAGCTCTCAGGCAGCACTGCAGAATTTTTTATATGGAAGGAAGGAAGGGCTCGTGCTCAAGAGAAGTACTGGTTTTAGATCGTGCCTCAGCGAATGGCTTTCACTATGAATATTTATGCGTGTGTGTGTGTGTGTGTGTGTGTGTGTGTGTGTGTGTGTGTGTGTGTGTGTGTGTGTGTGTGTGTGTGTGTGTGTGTGTGTGTGTGTGTGTGTGTGTGTGTGTGTGTGTGTGTGTGTGTGCTTCAACAATTATTTCAACGTGACTAGACTAGACGACACGTTACAAAACAGTACAGCCATTTTTTTCTTGAGTGGAACATAATTACAAATAATATTTACACTGCAAATTGGTCACAATAATCCCAAACAGATATAATATTTGACTAAAACATAATAATTTCAAACCTTGCTTAAATTTGTATATGATCACTTCTCTCTCTAGAATGTGTGGGAATACTTGGGATCAGAAATCCAAAATGTAAATCACTTGGAGCTGATTTCCTGTTGTTTTACAGTCTTTTATGTCCCCAAAAAATAAATAATATATATTTTTATATATATAATTACTTTTGGCTCAGCAAACTTGGGGAGCCAAATAAAACCACTGGCCCGCTGGGCCACCAGTTGGGGAACCCTGACCTAGCATTAGAGTTGAGATAACCACCTGTAACTTTCATGTAAATCATTCATGGATGTCAGTGGGAGACAAATTCATGCCCATTCAGCATAAATGTGTTCAGTATATGAGCTTTGGTTAATTTTAAAAGACTTTGTTACAATAAGAACTATTGAATTGCGCATGCCCATCTCTTCTTCTTTTCTACAGAGAAGGATCAGTTCCAGTATGCCCAGGAGACGGTGAAGGCGGAGGCCTGGCTAAAGGCCAAGGAGCCGCTAATCAACTCTAGCTCCAACTCCAGTCAGGCTGGGGGTGCTGTAGGAGAGGCCCAGGCTCAGACTGACGAGGTGGAGCAGCTCATCCTCCGCCACGAGGCCTTCCGTAAGGCTGCAGCTACCTGGAAGGAGCGCTTCAGCTCACTGAGACAGCTCTCCAATGTAAGCTCTTCTTTAGATAGATACAGACAGTCTACTGTAATGTACCACTGGCTCATCATTGTTGGCACTGTCTGGTGACAAAGCAGATTTACTTAAGTCTTTGCTTATGTCTGTTATCTAACATAGAGTACCAGTCAAAAGTTTGGACACACCTACTCATTGTTCTTTATTTTCACTATTTTCGACATTGTAGAATAATAGTGAAGACATCAAAATTATGCAATAACACATATGGAATCATGTAGTAACCAAAAAAGTGTTACACAAATCAAAATATATTTTAGATTTTAGATTCTTTAAGGTAGACACCCTTTGTCTTGATAACATCTTTACACACTCTTGTTATTCTCTCAACCAGCTTCACCTGGAATTATTTTCCAACAATCTTGAAGGAGTTTCCACATATGCTGAGCACTTGTTGGCGGCTTTTCTTTCACTCTGTGGTCCAACTCATCCTTCTCGCTGCTTCACGGTGGGAACTACACATGCGGATATCATCCGTTCACCTATTCTGCGTCTCACAAAGACAGGGTGGTTGGAACCAAAAAATCTCACATTTGGAGTCATCAGACCAAAGGACAGATTTCCACCGGTCTAATGTCCATTGATTGTATTTCTTGGCCCAAGCAAGTCTCTTCTTCTTATTGGTGTCCTTAAGTAGTGGTTTCTTTGCAGCAATTCGACCATGAAGGCCTGATTCACACAGTCTCCTCTGAACAGAGATGTGTCTGTTACTTGAACTTTGTGAAGCATTTATTTGGGCTGCAATTTCTGAGGCTGGTAAATGAATGAACTTATCCTTTGCAGGAGAGGTAACTCTGTGTCTTCCTTTCCTGTGAGTGTCCTCATGAGAGCCAGTTTCATCACAGCGCTTGATGGTTTTTGCGACTGCACTTCCAAAGTTCTTGATATTTTCCGGATTGACTGACCTTCATTTCTTAAAGTAATGATGGACTTTCGTTTCTCTGCTTATTTGAGCTGTTCTTGCCATAATATGGACTTGGTCTTTTACCAAATAGGGCAATCTTCTGTATACAACCCCTACCTTGTCACAACACAGCTGATTGGCTCAAACACATTAAAAAGGAAAGAAATTCCACAAATTAACCTTTAACAAGGCACACCTGCTAATTGAAATGCATTCCAGGTGACTACCTCATGAAGCTATTTGAGAGAATACTAAGAGTGTACAAAGCTGTCATCAAGTCAAAGGGTGGCTACTTCGAAGAATCTCAAATATAAAATATATTTTGATGTGTTTAACACTTTTTTGGTTACTACATGATTCCATATATGTTATTTCATAATTTTGATATCTTCACTATTATTCTACAATATAGAAAATCATTTAAAAAAAATAAAGAAAAACCCTTGAATCAGTAGGTGTGTCCAAACTTTTGACTGGTTCTGTATCTGTTAGGATTTTGTTTTCTTTCTTAGTCAAAGGGTTTCGTTCAGACGTTTGATTAAATAGCTTACAAGACAAAAAAGGTATTTTAAGTACAGTTTGTCCAGTCTAGTTTGCCAACTCTATACCTGATAATTGTTTTGCTGTTATGTTTTTCATTACTCTTCACTGCAATCTTGACTTTCAGGCAGAGAAGCTGAGAGAAGAACAGAGCAGCAAGCCTGCCCCAATGCCACTCTCCAGTCGGAGGATGTTCCCATCGTCCTGCCTCACTCCGACCTTTCCCCTTGCTACCTCAACTCTGCTGAGGCAGACGGTCCAGCTGCATATTGAGCCCAGGCCCAAGCAGACTAGTCTAGGGATGGCTGCCTCTGCCTCCACTGCATCCCAGAGGTTGGGTTCTACCATGGCCAGCTACACTCCTGTCATGAATGGCTCCAGTTACCATGGACTGGACCATCAGAGCAGCAGCGGGGGGTTGGAGAGTTCTAACTACCCTGGGCTAAACCATCAGGCCTGTGGAGGTGTGGACAGCAGCTCCAGTTACCTTGGAGTGAACCATCAGACTGCCCTCCCGCCAGTGGATAGTTCTGGCTACCTTGGACTGAACCATCAAAGCAGTGGGGGTATGGTTAGTCCAGGCTACCTACCTCAAAATCAAAGTAGTGGTGGTATGGGTAGTCCAGGTTACCTGCCGCAAAATCAAAGCAGTGGGGGTATGGGTAGTCCAGGTTACCTGCCGCAAAATCAAAGCAGTGGGAGTATGGGTAGTCTAGGCTACCTGCCGCAAAATCAAAGTAGTGGGGGTACGGGTAGTCCAGGCTACCTAACGCAAAATCAAAGTAGTGGGGGTTTGGGTAGTTCAGGCTACCTGCCGCAAAATCAAAGTATTGGGGGTATAGTTAGTCCAGGCTACCTTGCGCAAAATCAACACAGTGGTGGTATGGGTAGCTCAGGCTACCTTGCACAAAATCTAAGTAGTGGGAGTATGGGTAGTTCAGGCTACCTGGCTCAAAACCATCAAAGCAGTGGTGGTATGGGTAGTTCAGGCTACCTGGCTCAAAACCAAGGTAGTGGGGTTATGGGTAGTTCAGGCTTCCTTGCGCAAAACCAATGTAGTGGAATTATGGGTAGTTCAGGGTACCTTGCGCAAAATCAAAATAGTGGTGGTATGGGTAGCTCAGGCTACCTTGCACAAAATCTAAGTAGTGGGGGTATGGGTAGTTCAGGGTACCTTGCGCAAATCCAAGGTAGTGGAGGTAAGGGTAGTTCTAGCTATCTGCCTCAAAGCGGTGGGGTCATGGACCCCAAAATGGCATATGCGTGGCAGCATCTGAAAGCCGACTGCATGCAGCCCAGGATCAACCATATCCACAAGGCTGTCAACCCCCTCCTGGAGGCCAGCAGGGCGCAGAGGGAACAGTTTGGGGACATCCCCATGGTAGACATGATCGGGCCAGAGTCCGGCCTGGAGCTCCTCCATGGCAGGCTTCAAAGGGACCCCCGCGGCAGCCGCTCCGACCCCCAGATGGACCACCTGCGGCGGGAGAGGGAGTACAAGCTGGGCCGCCAGACCTCCAGTGAACAGGAGATCCAGGCGCGGCTCAACGAGCTGCCAATGATCGTGCGTCAGGAGCGCTATAGGCGACGCCTGGAGAGGCAGTCGTCCAGCGAGCAGGAGGGCAGTGGGAAGGCGAGGACACCAAAGCAGGACGACTCCAGCGACATGGAGTCAGCCAAGGAAGGCTCTGACAAACGCTCAACGTGAGTCCAGGACTGCCTGGTCATAGCCTTAGCAGTGATTCCCTGTGCTGTCTGTTTTTGTGGCAACTCATTTCACATGCTCATTACAAAAACAGTTGTGTCTTGTCAGCAATGTCCACTGTGATCCAAAAGCTTTGATTTGGAAGGTTTTGATTATATTCCCTGTTTGGGTGACTCATGGCAGAAACTGTCTCATTGCAGAGAGAAGAGAGCCACCACAATGGCTGAGATTGTGGAGCAGGCCCAGGAGAGAGAGGCAGCACAAGTAAGTTATTTCACATGGATTTAACAGTATTTCCTATTTTGGTAAATTTATCTGGTGCACATTTTATATTTAGTTTTTGTATAGTGAAGATACAGTTTGTTAAGCCACACAGGCCGGATTTCTGAATGACACACCTCTCTCCTGTCTGTTCCAGGCCAGAGGGGAGACATACCGCCCCACCAGCAGCCTCTCAGCACCCGTGACCTACGAGCGCCCGCGCGCCCGAGACCGCCCCAAACCCCGCAGGAGACCCCGCCCCAAAGAGCCTGAGGAGAAGCGGCGCTCTCGCTCGGCTCCAGCCCAGAGTCCAGCGCAACTCTTGCCGCCCTCACACACTGCCCATAACGAAGGCTTCCTGTACCGCAAACACGACTTTGATGGCCAGCAAAAGAGTCCCAGCAGGTGGGCTATCCACTGACTCATACACACCACATACCACACCACACACTTTACCACACCCACCCTACTACACACCACACACATAACACACCACAATGCACACCCCACCACACACCCCACCAAACACCACACAACACCCCCCACCACACACCGCACATAATTAAACGGTTACTGTAGATTACTAAAGAATATATACAGTAGTCTATTGCCGTACTCTATGAATTCACTTTGGGAAAAAGAAGAAACACGCATATGTTGCACAATAAGCTGTTCTTGTTTTGCAGTAAGTCCTGGGTGAACTTGTATTGCGTGTTGTCAAAAGGAGAGATCATTTTCTACAAGGACGCCAAGAGCATCACCACACCTTACAATGAAGAAACCCCACTCGACCTGAGCGTCTGTATATGTGATAGCACCATGGGATACAAGAAGAAGAAAAATGTCTTCGTTATCAAGTATGGCTTGATGAAGAGGATATTTTTTTACTCCAACTTACTCCTTATTATAGCATATCATTATTTTGTTCACCTCAAAACTTTTGAGTGTCTTTAAAATCCCTGACTAGAGAATAGACTCTTGGTAATTCCATAACAATGACTGTCTCCTTTCTTCTCCAACAGGAAAAATGATGGCAATGACTATATTTTCCATGCAAAGGATGAGGTGAGAATGCCTGTGATGAAAATGAACATGTTTCATCTAATGTCTTAACATCAATGATTTACTCCTATTAGAGAGCTAGATAGGCCACCTCTCTGTGCAGAACTCCTAAGTTTCTTCCTACAGTAGGTTCCTTCCTTCTAGGGAGTTTTTCATGGCCACTGTGCTTTCGCTTCTGCTTTGCTTGCTCTTTGGGGTTTAGACCGGTTAGCTGTAAAGCACTTTGTGAACTCCGCTGATGTAGAAAGGGCTTTATAAAATAAACTTATTTTGATTGATTTATTGATAAAATTACTAGTCTTGCTTCTTGGTTTTGTAGAATCCCTAACATTCCCATGTCTCTGGATGCACTGTTGCAGGAGGACCTGAAGGCTTGGGTAACTAACATCACCACCAGTATAACTGAACACGAGGAGATCGCCAAGTGGGACAAACCCACGACCTCGTCCACAGATCCCGACCGCTCGGAGAGGAAAGAGAAGTCAGAGGGTGACGCAGATGCCAGGTCAGAGAGATCTGAGATGGGAGGAGAGGTGGAGGAGGAAGAGAGGTCTGAGAAGGGAGAGGGGTCCGAGAAGACAGGCGAGGGCTCCGAGAAGGCAGACACGTCGGAGAGGGGTGAGATGGCAGAGGGAGGGGCAGGGGGCTCCAGCACGTCAGGGAAGATCAAATGATCCCCGCTAAGTGGAGGAGTGGACTGCATCCAACCATCTGCCCGCTCCATCCTAACATTACCCTAAGACACCAGACGGTGGTGAGCAAGCGAGACGGAGGGAGAGTGTGTGCATTTTTGTGCATATCTTCTCTCTCTTTCTCTCTCTCTCTCTATATCTCTCTGTCTCTCTCTCTCCCTGTGACATCCTGAGGCTTGTGTCCTTGGACTACCTAATGTTAACTGTGACAGACTGATCTTTCAGCCCCTATCCCAGGCAAAATACATCAATGCTTGTATTGCATTTTGGCCCTTGCTGGTAGGTTGGAGGATGGTGGAGATGAACCAGCGCCACCGTGTGGTCACAGGCATTCATCACAGTCACAACTCATTGATAATTTATCTCTTGGATTCACAGCATCTCTCAGTATATATATATATATATAATATACCTATGACTGACTATGTAATGCTCTAGAAAAACCCAAGCAATGGTGAATGAAATGTCTCACAATATTTTGAAAACGCTTTTTTTCTGAAGCAATATACTTTTTTATTTCTTCTCTATGTTTGAGAGAGAGGGAAAGGAGACAAGAAACAGTTACTTATTGTTAATTATATGATTGGTCACATTCATCATCAGCTTGTTTCCAGCAGGTCAGCAGCACCTTAAACACTTCCAACACGTCTGTGTATACTCAGCATATTGACATTTCAAACTCACCTCATCTCTATATCTGAGTCATGCTGTCATGATGGAATGCTGGTATTACCTATGTGTGTTAATAATGGAATTGATCAACACACGTGTTTCTCTTCTGAACTTTTGGATTAATCGTGCACAGGCCCATGGCATGCCAGGAATAAAGGTGAACTAGGGTTGCCAACGTAAGCAAAACTCAATCACCCCCAAGAGTCTATTTGAGGAGGCAATGCCAAACTTAACCCACTTGTAGTGCCAGGCCTGTGTCTACATCTCACTTATTAAATCTAACCATCCATGGCATGACATTGTATAGTGCACCTTTTACTTTAATGAAAAGTCATGTTCTTCATGGTCTTGAAGTTGACCAGTTCTGAAATGAATTTGGCTGTGCAATAATTGAATCTAAAGGAAAGTACTGTGTATAATACTAACATCACGGTATAATTCTGGAATCCTGAAGAACGTTCTAAAGGCTTCTCTTCGGGGATCTTAAACTCTCCCCACATGAAGTATGGTGATAGGAAGATATGTTTTAATGACAGAGCAGAGAAAGTTCCCCACATTACAAGCCCAAGTCAGACATCCTTCATGCTTCTTTCGAATTCTATTTGATCTGAGACAAGAAGCAGTATGACCTCATTGCTGTTTTTATTATGTTACTGCAATATATTTCATAAGGATTGTAATTGTTGCACTAGTGAAAATACAATAGTAACATCAATATTAGATGAACCTCAGAGTATATTATTAACTACTTCTCCCTCCCTGTTTTCTTCCACTCTGAGTTGAAACCAATAGAAAACAATTGTCAGTCAGAGGGGATTTATCTAGTCATGAAATTGTACGTAAGCTACATGGCCAACGGTATGTGGACAAAGGCTCCTGAGTGGTGCAGTGCATCTAAGGCACTGCATCTCAGTGCTAGAGGCGTCACTACAGATCCTGGTTCGATTCCAGGCTGTATTACAACTGACCATGATTGGGAGTCCCATAGAGCGGCGCACAATTGGTCCAGCGTTGTCCGGGTTAGGGTTTGGCTGGGGTAGGCCAACATTATAAATAAGAATTTGTTCTTGACTGACTTGCCAAGTAAAATAAAAGGTTAAATAAATAAAACTGCTCGTTGAACATCTCATTCCAAAATCATGGGCATTAATACGGAGCTGGTCCCCTTTTTGCTGTTATAACAGCCTCCACGCTTCTGAGAAGGCTTTTCAGTAGATTGCTGAGGTTACTTACATCTATTCAGCCACAAGAGCATTTGTGAGGCCTGCCTCGCAGTCAGCTTTCCAACTCATCCCAAAGGTGTTGGATGGGGTTGAGGTCAGGGCTCTGTGCAGGCCAGTCATGTTCTTCCACAACGATGTTAACAAACCATTTCTGTATGGACCTTGTTTTGTGCACGGCATTATCATGCCGAAACAGGAAAGAGCCTTCCCCAAACTATTACCACAAAGTTGGAAGCACATACTTGTCTACAATGTTATTGTATGCTGTAGCGTTAAGATTTCCCTTCACTAGAACGAAAGGGCCTAGCACGAACCGTGAAAAACAGCCCCGACCATTATTCTTCCTCCACCAAACTTTACAGTTGGCAATATGCATTGGGGCAGGTAGCGTTCTCCTGGCATCCGCCAAACCCCAATTTGTACGTCGGACTGCCAGATGGTGAAGCGAGTCCAATGGCGGCGAACTTTACACCACTCCAGCCGACGCTTTGTATTGCGCATGGGGGATCTTAGACTTGTGTGCGGCTCCTCCGCCATGGAAACCCATTTAATGAAGCTTAATGAAGTTATTTAATTTAATGAAGTTATTGTGCTGACGTTGCATCCAGAGGCAGTTTGGAACTGTTAGCTTGTGTAGCCTACCACTTCGCGGCTGAGCCATTGTTGCTCCTAGACGTTTCCAATTCACAATAACAGCCCTCACAGTTTACCGGGGCAGCTCTAGCAGGGCAAAAATTAGACAAACTGACTTGTTGGAAAGGTGGCATCCTATGACGGTGCCACCTTGAAAGTCACTGAGCTCTTCAGCATGGGCCATTATACTGCCAATGTTTGTCTATGGAGATTGCATAGCTGTGTGCTGGATTTTATACACCTGTCAGCAACAGGTGTTGCTGAAATAGCCGAATCCCCTAATTATCAAGGGGTATCCAGTGTCCACATACTTTTGGACATGTAGTGTATCTTTGAATGTATACCAATAAATTCTATACTCTAATTAACAGAGTTCTATGTAGTGAAGTGGGTTAAGGTTAAAACATTTCTCTTAACTCCACACAAATTAAATGGGGAAAACTTATCAGTCAATTACGATATTACTGTTTATTCCATTTAAATGAAAATATGCAGATTAGGAGTCATCTTTCAAAGGATATATACACCAATATCTAGTTACATTTTACACTTTACAAGGGAAAAGAGTGCTGGACAGGTACATTTGTTGTGTATTTATAAATGTGTGTATTTCAATTAACTAATCATACGGACTTGATACAGACAGTTTTTTCTATTAGTAGCTGAATCCAGTCAGGCAAGTGAAATATTATAAGAACAGTCCTGCTGCGAGGGATAGGTCTACAGACCATTTACTTGAACTGGTTAAATGGCTTGAATGATAACAAAGAACTTGGTAGACTAAAAGCTACTGTAGTTTATTTGTTAACTCTGGAGCTGATCAGTCTGGTATCCAGGCTACACACGTTTTAGCTGTGACTCTTGGGCTGTGACTTCAAAGCTAAATACAACCATACATCCCACAATTTTTTTTTGTTGCTTAAGCCTCGGTCATATTGGATGATTAATTATAAACACATTGACAAGAACATTCATAAACACAAAGAAAATGTAAGGTTAGTTAGTACTGTACAACTCATAAACTTCAACAGCCAGCATAGTTTGACATTTGGTCGACTGTGTTTATTTTTATGTCACTCTGAACTTCAAGTTTCAAATGGGCCACTTTTTACAGATATGTTTTATCCGATTCCCAAATGCCCCATATCATGGACCTGCCAAATCGAACATTACTGTTTAAACTGGTTTGTGTGCAATGTAGTATTAGTTATAACCAAATATATAAAAAAATATATACAAAATAAAACCTTATCAAGCCTTATCCCCAAAACAATGGAAACCAATATTTTGAAAATGAATTAATTTAACAAAAGACACAATACAGACTGTTCCATTTGACTCAGGATGCAAATACTGGCACTTATTGACTTTGGCATTAAAGTGTTATTGCACACGCAACAGTCAGGACTCTAACTGCAGCTTGTTGATTAGACGCAGTTAACTTATTGGTAACACTTGAAAATGTCACAATATATGTGTTATGTCCTCTGTCACAACGTGGGAAAGAAACTTTTGCGAAACTGTCATTTACAGTATAACAGCAAACTGTCTATTGTAGGGGGTTATTATAGGTACCACACCATGTTACAGGCTTTAAAAACGAATGGTACCTAAAATTGTAATCTATTTCTAGGCCTATAGCCAGTTGTTTTTAGTGTAACCTACTCCTCCGGAATTGAGCCTTTCATTGCAATACATATTGGTTAGTTAAACACTAGTAGCTGTTTCTTTTATTCTCCTCTGTGGAAGGAAAGAGAGGCTCTACTTTGCACATGATGTATAGTTCATCCAATATAATTAGAATGGTAATTATATGGTTGTAATTCTATTCATTCCAATTCTATGGTTCCTCCATCTACATTCTTATCAGAGAAATCCCCATTGTCTTGGCACATCGATTCCGCCTGCACTGATGAGCGTTGCGTTTGGAGTGACACAATCTGACGTTAGACAATGAGAAATCCTGTCACTTCATGAATAAAACAGGTTAATGATACTACAGTACCTACCAAACAAACAAAAATACTACGAAACCTACTAAACCCACAGAAACAAAGCTCTTGACCTCATTGCTGGTGAGAAGTGTTTTTGTGATTTTGTGTTTTTCTTGTCTCAGATACAGTGTACCTTAATGATACCTATACTTTGCTGCTATATCATTTTCTCTATATAAACCTCCTTACTTGCTGATGCAAAATTGACATGAACATTGATGTATGCTTGACACAGAGGTGTTAAGCCAAGATTTTTTCTAAACGTCAACATCAACCATCCTCCACAGATCACTAGACACATGATGCATTCTATATAGTAGTGGGAGTGATTAACAATTTACTTGATTGACTAGAGAAAGTTAAGAGATTCCTGTGTAAGGCATTAAACTCAGTATAAATAAATAAAAACAACTGTTTGGGGAAAATTAATAAACCTTGCCAGAGAGTACAATTTTTGAGATAAGCTTTCATAAAGGTCCATTATCATGATTTTGAGGGGGTATGCATACTGTCATTATAATACCTCCTGACATAATCACCAATTAGCATAGGAAAACATTTATTAGAATTCCATGGACTTAATCCATATGACCAGCTATGAGCTCCATGCTCCAATCTCCACTTCTTTAATGCCTTTGTGCATTTAACACATGGAGCAAAATGTCATGTGTCATGATGATACACTTATATAGGCATAATGACACAGTTATGCATACACTTTCGACTAAAGAATTCCCTGTATTTAACTAAGTCATTTGATTTGTTTTTTTGTATGAAGAAAAATGCTGTCAGTGTCTTCCACACCTTGTAGTATTCATAATGCCATCTGGGGATAGTAACAGAACCACATAGCTCTGATAACCTAAGTGATTAAGTCAGTGATGGATGTCAACTGAAGGGCTGGTCTTTAAAAAAAAAAACAGTTTTCTGTTTAGAGTTAATAACGCTTCAGATCATTAAGCTTGAAATCTTTGCTTGGTACAAAACACAAATGTTTTAGCCCTCTAATAGCAGATCAGTGAAAGGCTGAAACGCAGCAGTGCTTCCCGCAGTTTTCAAGATGTGCAAGTGGAAACATGAATAATTGATGATGTGGAAGAAGAAATGTCATGCAACTTTTGTTTTGCACTAAAGCACTGCCCCATTGCACAGTGTAAAATGCTAGTGGTGACGCAGGGTCTATAAGAAATATACATGTATACAGTATTGCACAAAGTCTGCACAACTCAATGTAAGTATTTTAAGAATGTACATTTTAATTCTGATTTGTTTATTAAATAGACTGGAGTAACATCTGCCAATATCTGTCTGTTGAAATATGAAACATATTGTCTCATAAACTCTGTTCATCCCTTAATCTTGGCACTGTCATTTTTATGACTTATTATTGCTTGAATGGCACTCATTTACATGAAAATCATATGTTTTATGACAAAATGTGCAAGAACTTCATCTGTATTGTGTTGTGTTAACCTCAAATCTAATTATTGGCTTTGATCATTGGTCCATTTGCAGTAATATGAGCAGACCAATTCTATGTGGCTTCTATATGATGATACTGTATCATTATTTACTGCTATACTGTAAGTCTATGTTGGTCTTTGTGCTTCACCAACCTGCAGATTTCTTTCTGTACGTTGTCACTGTATCTCTGTAAATGATGCTGTTTTAGACATAACCACAGGCAGACAGGGAACTGTTGTTTCAAGAAGATGCCCATGCACCACCTGTTTGTTATCGCCGCGTGCCAGGCTTCAGACACACAGGCAGTGAAGGAGACTACCAATATGTGAACTGAAATGAAAAGGATATATGGATCTATTTCAAATCTGCAAATGGCATGGTATGAAACAGCAAATGGTTTATTAAGACTTTCTACTTGACAATGAGGTGTGACCAATGATGTATATAAATGTACATATATACGTGCATGCTGAAGGAAAATAGAGCCAATTTTGTTGGAAAGGAAAGGGTTAACACTGAGTTTTGTTTGGTGGTCTCTTGGGCGATAAATCTAGCTAGCTAAATCAGCCATTGGCTAGTCCATCAGAAGCTAGATAGAAGGCATCTGCCATCTACTCTCTTTATGTAGTGTTGTGTTGTCTCGTCGTGATGTGTGTTTTCTCCTATATTTATATATTTTTTACATCGTTTTAATCCCAGCCCTCATCCCCGCAGGAGGCCTTTTGCCTTTTGGTAGGCCGTCATTGTAAATAAGAATTTGTTCTTAACTGACTGCTTAGTTAAATAAAGGTGCAATAAAATTTAAAATGTAACTGTATTAGGTCCACATTTTGGAGTGACAGTGGAATCAACCAATCACATTTTGACAGTTTTTACGAAGAATTTGGAAACTTCAGCCTTCTCAAAGGCCAACAGGTCACAGGAGCAGTAGATTTCCCGTGGTCTAGCTAGCTATCTTTTGCTGAAAGCCAGTTTGCAGCGGCAGCAGCAGGTGTTATCGAAGAGGATGTTGTTGCTAATTTGTTAACTTCTCCCTTTTCAAGAATAACTTTCAACAATAAGTTAAGTATAAATGATCATCATCTGGTGAGTGGAACGGTTTTTTTTAATTGGAGCTCGCTGATAGCCATCTCTTTGAAAATAACTTGTGTGTGAAACATTGATGCATTTAAACTTTAGGTCACAGGTTACTTTGTGCTAAACATGAAATATTTTCTGCAATGGGAAGTAATTATTGTATATTTCGATAAGGAAATAATTAGCCTGATGGTTGTGTTTTTGCATTCTTATGATTGGGACCTACTGGCTTATTATGCCAGAGTGAATGGACTGCTTATCTTTAACATCATGCTGTGTGTGGCTGCTGTCTTTCCATCAGCCCTACGTAGTGGTGCTTGGAGAAGTGTGTATACTCTGATTTGGCAAAGATTTTCGCTAACAGCCTGCACAACGAAGGAAAGGCACCCTGTGTGAAAATTCCTATGTTTTTCTGTTATTTTTATTTTTCCTATATATTTTTCAGATTTGCATTCTCAAAATTAAACTTTTTGTTTTATAGAAAAACAATAAAAATGGCATGTTCTAAGTCCACAACAATGCTTAAACTACATGAGGAGACCATTTTGGAGGCCTGGGAAAAATCGACAAAAATATATTTTTGGGGGGTGGGGGGTGCTGGGGAGTATTTTTGTAATAATAAGGTATTCTTTTTTTGTTTTTGCTCAATCTGATTGGGTGGGCCTGGCTCCTCAGAGGGTGGGAAAATGGGGCATGATGACTGAATTGTGCATCACAAATAACTAACCAAGACTTCGGACTAAACTTTTTCAATACCTGGTTTGCACGCCCATTGTTGCCCTAGTTAGCATTTACTTGTAGATATCATAAGTTGAAACGCCTTTCCTACATCCCTGATAATTATGAGTGTTTTACTCTGCTGATCTCGGCTCGTCTCTGGAAGAAATGACATGTCCTCACTGTCCGAGACCAAGTCAAGACCGAATACAACTGTATCCGACACAAGACCGAAACACTCAAAATGTGGTCTCGATACAAGACTCCTACATCACTGGTAACTACAATGTTGTTGATCCATCCTCAGTTTTCTCCCAACAGAGCCATGAAACTCTGTAACTGTATTAAAGTCACCATTGGCCTCATGTTGAAATCCCTGAGCGGTTTCCTTCCTCTCCGGCAACTGAGTTAGGTAGTGACTGGTTGTATTGACATTACAAGTGTAATGAATAACTTCACCATGTTCAAAGGGGTATTCAATGTCTGCTTTTTCTGTGTGTGTTTGTGTGTGGGGGGGATAGATCAGCTTCCATCAATGTAATTGTCTGCATCATTTCCAATCCCCCAAGTACTTTTGTAAATATGTAAATGATATACAGTACTAGTGGGAGGTTTGGATACACCCACTCATTCCAGGGTTTTTCTTTATTTGTACTATTTTCTACATGGTAGAATAATAGTGAAGACTTCAACACTGTGAAATAACACGAATGGAATCATGTAGTAACCAAAAAAGTGTTAAACAAATCAAAATATATGTTATATTTGAGATTCTTCAAAGTAGCCACTCTTTGCCTTGATGACAGCTTTGCATACTCTTGGCATTCTCTCAACCAGCTTCATGAGGTAGTCACCTGGAATGCATTTCAATTAACAGGTGTGCCTTGTTAAAAGTTAATTTGTAGAATTTCTGTCCTTCTTAATGTATTTGAGCCAATCAGTTGTATTGTGACAAAGTAGGAGTGGTTTACAGAAGATAGCCTTATTTGGTAAAAGCCCAAGTCCATATTATGGCAAAAAGAGCTCAAATAAGCAAAGAGAAATTACAGCCCATCATTACTTAAAGACATGAAGGTCAGTCAATAAAGAACATTTCAAGAACTTTGAAAGTTTCTTAAAATGCAGTCTCAAAAACCATCAAGCGTTATAATGAAACTGGCTCTCATGAGGACCGCTACAGGAAAGGAAGACCCAGAGCTACCTCTGCTGCAGAGGATAAGTTAATTTGAGTTACCAGCCTCAGAAAATGCAGTAGAAATATATATTTCACAGAGTTCAAGTGACAGACACATCTCAACATCAACTGTTCAAAGGAGACTGTGTGAATCAGGCCTTCATGGTTGAATTGTTGCAAATAAACCACTACTAAAGGACACCAATAAAAAGAAGAGACTTGCTTAGGTCAAGAAACACAAACAATGGACATTAGACTGGTGGAAATCTGTCCTTTGGTCTGATGAGTCCAAATTTGCGATTTTTGGTTCCAACCGCCGTGTCTTTGTGAGACGCAGAGTAGGTCAAGATGATCTCCGCATGTGTGGTTCCCACCCTAAAGCATGGATGAGGAGGTGTGATGGTGTAGGAGGGCTTTTCTGGTGACACTGTCTGTGATTTATTTAGAATTCAAGGCACACTTAACCAGCATGGCTACCACAGAATTCTGCAGATATACGCCATCCCATCTGGTTTGCGCTTAGTGGGACTATCATTTGTTTTTCAACAGGACAATGACCCAACACACCTCCAGCTATTTGACCAAGAAGGAGAGTGATGGAGTGCTGCATCAGATGACCTGGCCTCCACAATCACCCAACCTCAACCCAATTGAGATAGTTTGGGATGAGTTGGACCACAGAGAGAAGGAAAAGCAGCCAACAAGGGCTCAGCATATGTGGGAACACCTTCAAGACTGTTGGAAAAGCATTCCAGGAGAAGCTGTGTGAGAGAATGTGTGCAAAGCTGTCATCCAAGCCAAATTTTACTCCTGTACTTTTTAGCCTAGCCATAAAAGGGGTTGAATACTTATTGACTCAAGACATTTGAGCTTTTCATTTTTAATTCATTTGTACAAAAATAATCTACATGTAATACGTTTTAAATTCAGGCTGTAACACAACAGGATGTGGAAAAAGGGATGTTAACACTTAAATGGCCATTTTAAGGAATGTCTACATGATAGAGGGGAAAGGAGTATTAGCATGTTGTACTGTTAATAAATGTATCCGGCCGTAATCTGCTCTGTGTAACATGTACGCTGGGAGTCGGGAAGCAAGTACAGAGAGGGAATCATTTAATAAATAAACGAAACATGGAACAAAACAAGAAACACAAAAAACACACAGACAAGAAACAGAATCAATAACGACCGAGGAAAGAACCAAGGGGAGTGACAGATATAGGGGAGGTAATCAGGAAGGTGATGGAGTCCAGGTGAATCTCATGAGACCCAGGAGCGAGTAACGATGGTGGCAGGTGTGCGTAATAATCTGCCGACGTCAAGAGCCGGAGAGGGGGAGCGGGAGTACACGTAACACTGTGTTAGCATTCAGTAACATTCATTTAACTTTGTGAAGGCATACTATGAATTACCATTTACCTAGCAAATAATGCTAAAGTTCTCATTTATGGCGAAGCAATTGACATGCATTTCTCGTTGTGTGGGTCTGGTGTTTGAGTTAGGCCTACAGACATGCTACTGTCTCACAGATCCAGAAGAACAAATTGCTGCATGTTTCATCATTCTAGCTCTGTAAGGGATCATTGAAGGTAGCAGGGTGCATCAGCTATATACAGTCCTCAGTTCCATGCATGTTATTAGGCTATCCAAGCATCTAAAAACCTAAAAGCACACAATACAATCAGATTGTCAATGTTGCACCAATTCTGTAAAAGACACAAAAATAATTTTCTTACCTTATGGTCAGTGGTGTGCCATCCACCCATGTCGTGGTCGATTCCATTTCTATGTCAGACAGACCAATCCAGTACCTCATCTTTTGGAATCCATTGTTAAATTCCTAGCATATTGGCAGAAAAAAATATATTGGCATACTGGCATCAACAGTCCCACACTAGTTTCCCTCCTTTCTTTCTCTCACCTGTTCCTCTTTGCTGTTTATGATCACCAGGTCTGCTCCTCTCCTCTTGCAGTCCTTTCTACTCTCCTCCCAGGATTTAGTTTCAGTAGAGATGTAATACCAACTGGAGCCGAAAAACCTCCATCCCTGTCTTACCATCCCTGTTGAAAAGCAGCATAATAGAGCAGTAGAAAAGTAGCACTCATGTCCATATTGACACAAAAACCTCTTAGTGAATTATCCATTTAGATATATAAATATTATGGTTGTTTAAGCATTCCAAGATGGTGAATCAATGACTGTTTACACTCTCGCTCTCCTTTTTCAGATAAAGTACAACTCACCTAGCACACAGTTGAAACTGATCTCTCACTTTAGTCATGGTATCATAATTTGTCTTCATCTGGTCTATAGCTTTAATTAACTGGTCTCTCTCGTTAATTAACTGGTCTCTCTCATTAGTCACGGCATTGAAACTGGTCTGTGCCTGGTCTCTCTCGTTAGACATGGCAGTGAAACTGGTCTGTGCCTGGTCTCTCTCGTTAGACATGGCAGTGAAACTGGTCTGTGCCTGGTCTCTCTCGTTAGACATGGCATTGAAACTGATCTGTGCCTGGTCTCTCTCGTTAGACATGGCAGTGAAACTGGTCTCTAGTTGGTTTCTATCTTTTAAAGTGACATTGAAAAGGGTCCGTAGCTGGTCAGTCTCTTCAGTTAGGTTATTGTAACTGGTCTGTAACCAGTGTATCAGTGCAGAGTTGGCTCTAAGAAGAGAAGCTAAGATTTAGATGGCAGAAAGAGCCTATGATTCATGAGCTGTTTGTTATTTTCAGCATTATGTGTACAACTCCTTTATCTTTTGAAAAACATGCAGTTTAAGATTCTCCAGTTACAAGCATGTCATTACTGTAGTTTGTATAATTTTCCTGATTTTGCTAACTCTACTTCAAAGCTATTTTGTCAGAAATAATTTCACTCACAGAAGAGGTGCAGGGAGACATTGAGTGTGAATTGTACAATGCACATCAGACCAACGCTCACAGTGACCAGTCTGTAGACTATTCTCCCTGGCCCTGTATTCTCAGCTCCTGGGATGGTTAGGAAACAGCAGAGGAAGGCACTGAATAACGCCTGTCTACTTCTTGACAATGACATTGAATGCACAACTAGCAAGGTAGTAACCTAATTTGTGTGGTCCCTAAAAACAAAACGCATCCTTATCATGACACATTATAACAGGTTATACATCCATTTGTCCATGAAAGAGTAATTTAGCCTGACAGGATGTTAGGATGTTGGTTTGAATCCAACATCCTAACATTTGTACTCTGCATTTAACAGAGTACAATGCAATTTGGATAAGCTCTCTTACCTGTTTTTTTCTGCCTCCTCTGAATCATTTGCTGCAGTCTTCATGTGTATATCCTTTGTATCCTCGGAAAGGTTTCCATGGTTCACATTGATTTCAGAATTTCCTGCTCTGACAATGTCTTCCATCTCTTGTGATGAAGTATGCGTGGTGACAGTGTGGTTCTCCACAATGGACAAGCTCTGTGATTGAGGAACTTATTTAAGCAAATTGAAAACAGGAAGCTGGTATATCAGGGACAACATTTAAATGTTTTTCTTATCATTATTCTTCCTCCTATATATTGCCCTACTTTTTAGGTCTCAACTTCTGTCAAAGTTTTCATGTGGTTTTGGCACAGAGGAAAAGATAGACAGTGACCTTGTTGATATCCTGGAAAAGTGGTTGCCTCTCCATTGATGTTATACTTTATTGGTACCATTGATTCCCAGCATGATAATTATAAGTGTCAAAAAACCTGTCATTCAAAGTAGTAGTAAACAGGAATAGAAAAATTATGTTGGGCTACTACAGTGTTACATTTTTTTAAATCCATGAGTGATGATTCATTGGAAGATGGTATTTACACAATTAAACCCTTTACACCAATAGTTGTCACAAGTGCTTTAGTAGGACCTAACCTGGCCAGGACCCCAAAATATCAAGCAGAAGCACAGTGGCAAGGAAAACTCCCTAGAAGGAAGAAACCTCGAGAGGACCCATAATCAAACATACAGTGCATTCTGAAAATATTCAGACCCCTTCCCTTTTTTCATATTTTGTTACATTACATTACAGCCTTATTCTAAAGTAGATTAAATAAAAAACATCCTCATCAATCTACACACACAGCTCACAAATTACTGCACCTGTACATAGCCCACCTATAATTTAGCCCAAACAACTACAGTGCCTTGCGAAAGTATTCGGCCCCCTTGAACTTTGCGACCTTTTGCCACATTTCAGGCTTCAAACATAAATATATAAAACTGTATTTTTTTGTGAAGAATCAACAACAAGTGGTGCACAATCATGAAGTGGAACGACATTCATTGGCTATTTCAAACTTTTTTAACAAATCAAAAACTGAAAAATTGGGCGTGCAAAATTATTCAGCCCCTTTACTTTCAGTGCAGCAAACTCTCTCCAGAAGTTCAGTGAGGATCTCTGAATGATCCAATGTTGACCTAAATGACTAATGATGATAAATACAATCCACCTGTGTGTAATCAAGTCTCCGTATAAATGCACCTGCACTGTGATAGTCTCATAGGTCCGTTAAAAGCGCAGAGAGCATCATGAAGAACAAGGAACACACCAGGCAGGTCCGAGATACTGTTGTGAAGAAGTTTAAAGCCGGATTTGGATACAAAAAGATTTCCCAAGCTTTAAACATCCCAAGGAGCACTGTGCAAGCGATAATATTGAAATATTGAAATGGAAGCTCATACAAGGAGAAGACTGATCAGAGATGCGGCCAAGAGGCCCATGATCACTCTGGATGAACTGCAGAGATCTACAGCTGAGGTGGGAGACTCTGTCCATAGGACAACAATCAGTTGTATATTGCACAAATCTGGCCTTTATGGAAGAGTGGCAAGAAGAAAGCCATTTCTTAAAGATATCCATAAAAAGTGTTGTTTAAAGTTTGCCACAAGCCACCTGGGAGACACACCAAACATGTGGAAGAAGGTGCTCTGGTCAGATGAAACCAAAATTGAACTTTTTGGCAACAATGCAAAACGTTATGTTTGGCGTAAAAGCAACACAGCTCATCACCTTGAACACACCATCCCCACTGTCAAACCTGGTGGTGGCAGCATCATGGAATGGTTCAAAAATGGAATGGAATGGTTCAAAAATAAACATATCCAGATGTTAGAATGGCTGAGTCAAAGTCCAGACCTGAATCCAATCGAGAATCTGTGGAAAGAACTGAAAACTGCTGTTCACAAATGCTCTCCATCCAACCTCACTGAGCTCGAGCTGTTTTGCAAGGAGGAATGGGAAAAATGTCAGTCTCTCGATGTGCAAAACTGATAGAGACATACCCCAAGCGACTTACAGCTGTAATCGCAGCAAAAGGTGGCGCTACAAAGTATTAACTTAAGGGGGCTGAATAATTTTGCACACCCAATTTTTCAGTTTTTGATTTGTTAAAAAACTTTGAAATATCCAATAAATGTCGTTCCACTTCATGATTGTGTCCCACTTGTTGTTGATTCTTCACAAAAAAATACAGTTTTGTATCTTTATGTTTGAAGCCTGAAATGTGGCAAAAGGTCGCAAAGTTCAAGGGGGCCGAATACTTTCGCAAGGCACTGTACCTCTTTCCCTACTGTATTTATTTTATTTATTTATTTTATTTTGCTCCTTTGCACCCCATTATTTTTATTTCTACTTTGCACATTCTTCCACTGCAAATCTACCATTCCAGTGTTTTACTTGCTATATTGTATTTACTTTGCCACCATGGCCTTTTTTTTGCCTTTACCTCCCTTATCTCACCTCATTTGTTCACATCGTATATAGACTTGTTTCTACTGTTTTATTGACTGTATGTTTGTTTTACTCCATGTGTAACTCTGTGTCGTTGTATGTGTCAAACTGCTTTGCTTTATCTTGGCCAGGTCGCAATTGTAAATGAGAACTTGTTCTCAACTTGCCTACCTGGTTAAATAAAGGTGAAATAAAATAAATAAAAATAAACACACAATACCCCATAATGACAAAGCAAAAACAGGTTGAGATATTTTGGAAAATGTAATAAAAAAAATCTGAAATACCTTATTTAAATAAGTATTCAGACCCTTTGCTATTAGACTCGAAATTGAGCTCAGGTGCATTGATTATCTTTGAGCTGTTTCTACAACTTCATTGGAGTCCACCTGTGGTAAATTAAATTCATTGGACATGGTTTGGAAAGGCACACACCTGTCTATATGAGGTCCCACAGTGGCATCCATCATTTTTAAATGGAAGAAGTTTGGGACCACCAAGACTCTTCCTAGAGCTAGCCGCCCGGACAAACTGAGCAATCGGGGGAGAAGGGCTTGGTCATGAATGTGAAGAAATAGCACATTCCACCTCCCACAATCCCATGGCGTAAGTGGAAACATGAATATTTGATGATGTGGATGATAAAAATGCATGCAACTTTTGTTAAGCACTTAAGCACTACCACTTTGCACATTTTAAGGCCAGGTTCAGCGGTAACCCATGTTAACCGATAAACACATAGCTTATCATTGCTTTTGTTTAGGCAGTCTGGGATGTAACTGAGTTGGAGCTGTCAAATCGGTGATCATCTGCTTTTATGGTCATTGTCACTGAAACCACACCCATCCAAATATCCCACCCCATTAGAAGTTCCAAACGAGAAAGTGTAGGCTATATATACACTGAACAAAAATAAATGTAAAGTGTTGGTCCCATGTTTCATGAGCTGAAATAAGATCCCAGAAATTTTTCAAACTCACAAAGCTTATTTTTCTCAAATTTGGGGGAACAAATCTGTTTACATCCCTGTTAGTGAGCATTTCTCCTTTGCCAAGATAATCCATCCACCTGACAGGTGTGGCATTTCAAGAAGCTGATTAAACAGCATGGTCATTACACAGGTGCACCTTGTGCTGGGGACAATATAAGGCCACTCAAAAATCATCGGTCTACTAGCTGCCACCGATCCCTTTTTCTTTTCTGTTGGTTTTGTCTTGATTGTTTTCACCTGTTGCTTTTTTTGGTTCATCAATGGTCTATTTCAACTTCCAGTGCCCGTCTGCTTTTGTGCGGGCTTATTCCTACTGTCAGTGGTGAAGTTGTTTTCTCCTACGTAATTTGTTGTATGTTATTTCCTGGTTTTTGGAGACATACCTGATTTATGGTCATTGCCTGATTGTTGGCTAGACCAAGCGAAATAAACACATCCATTGGAAGTATTGCTCTCTGCGCCTGACTCTACACCCACCACTCCTAGAATTCTGTGACATCTATGGTATATTGGCAATCACACAATTTAATGTCCACCTACTTTGCGTGATGGAAACAGGCTTCCCCCAAAAAAACTGAACTACCAAAAAAACTACAAAAAAATGTATAAATTAAATAAATCAAACAACGTTTCTGTAAAAAAAACAACAACAACAACAAAAAAAAAAACGATCTGATCCCTACACAGGTTCAAGGAGAACCTGGGAGGGCGGGTCTTCCGGCTCCAGTACCCCTTGCAAGTCTTCAGGTGTAAAATCTTTGACTCCCAAAAACGTTTATGCCGCAGCCAGAATAATGTCCAGTTTTTTTCCCACTTCTTTTAGACTTGTGCTGAACAGTTTATAACTGTGGCAAT
This sequence comes from Oncorhynchus mykiss, assembly GCF_013265735.2. Classification (NCBI taxonomy): domain Eukaryota; kingdom Metazoa; phylum Chordata; class Actinopteri; order Salmoniformes; family Salmonidae; genus Oncorhynchus; species Oncorhynchus mykiss. The sequence continues at coordinate 31,904,342 of NC_048576.1, forward strand.
GAACACAACAAAATCCACCTTTTTAACACAGGTTTGCTGTATGGCAGCAAACATTTACTACAGGCTGTGGTGTATCCACTACCATCTCTTCAAGAGCATCTCTTGTTTTCTCAATTATTTTAATCGCCTCCGCATAGGAGATTCGATTGACCGCTTTAACATTTGCCACCTCAATTTCCTTCACCCTTACCGTTCTTCAGCATACTGTTCTTCAGTATACCGTTCTTCAGTATACTCTGTTCGTCTGCAAACACTTGAAACATGGCCAAATCCTTTACAATTCTTACACTGCAGTGGTTTGGGGACGAAAGCTCTTACGGCGTATCTTACATAACCAAGCTTCACATGTGTAGGTATTTGCTCTTCAGAAATACAATGAATCAAAATAAGGCCACTCCGGGTCACTCTGACAGACCACTTTTCCAAGTGCATACTTCACCATTTTCGACACCTCAAACGGGTTTCCCAAATATGCATCCTTACTCAACAAACACATCCCAACAAGAAGGAATTCATTATCATTTACACATGTATCCTTCAATAAAAGGTTTGACAATTTCCTTTTTGTTCCAGTTTTTTATACTACTGTTGTCCATTCAGAACATTCGTCTTCACCAAATTTACTCGACGCGCTGCTTAATTCAAACTCAAAAATTCAAAAGCATCCACTTCCGCAATCTTTCAGGGACCTGCGATGTCCACTTCCCACCCATCCCTCAAAACTTGATAAATTTGTGGCATTTTGTTGTGTGACAAAACAACACATTTTAGAATGGCATTTTATTGTCCCCAGCACAAGATAATGTAATGATCATGCTGTTTAATCATTTTCTTAATATGCCACATCTGTTAAGTGAATTGATTATCTTGGCAAAGGAGAAATGCTCACTAACAGGGATGTAAACAACCTTGTTTACAACATTTTGGAGAAATATGCTTTTTGTGCAGATGGAAAATGTCTGTGACCATTCATTTCAACTCATGAAACATGGGACCAACACTTGTGTTTCTATTTTTTTTAGTATATGTTGGTCTACTACAGTGTTTAATGGTATGAAATCCATGAGTGATGATTCACTGGAAAAATCTTTACAAAACCCTTTACACAAATAGTTGTCACGGGTGCTTCCGTAGGGCCGTCCCAGACACCACACTACATCTCCCACAATCCGTTAGGTTGGAGTTTGCGCATTACACAAGTTACGGGGCAGGGTTTGGTTTGTTGTTGCAGAAAAAAGAGGTGAAGAGATTATTTAAACTGTCGTATGAGGTAGGCCATGTTGACTAAATAATCGATTATCTGGCTTGTTTTTGATTCAATTAGCTAAATCATCTAAAGTCGTTGTTAGCTAGCGAGACAGTTGCCGGTCATGTTAGCTTGCACCTTTTGCATTTGGACGATTTGCCTAGGTAGCTATAATTGTTTGTTTTGACACCTAATGTAGCTAGCTAATGTTACTACTGAACGTCTGTGTACTAACGTTTTTGCAAGTAGCTAGGTATGTGATTAACAACAGTTGGTTGTATAATGTTCTTGCAGCTAGCTAACGTTTCAGTGTTGTCTGCCCCTAGACACAGGGACCCTTGGGGTTCCTAGAATTGAGGCAAAACAACGTTTCAATCATAACTGGCTAACAACAGATGGCTAGTTAGCTAGATAACGGTGTCTCTAACATCACTTGATACTGTAACTGGCTATTCAACATAAGAATGTCATGCACATACATTTCTACTGACTCTACACACACACACTCACATACATGTTCGGGCCACCCTGTTTATCTTAAATCCTGTTGCATAGTCAACTTACCCCTGTACATATCTACCTCCATCACTCCAGTATCCCTGCACGTTGTAACTATGGTATTGGAACTGACCCTGTATATTGTATGCTTGCTTAATTCTTATTTGTTTTTTTCTAGTATTACATTGTTGGGTTTTGAGTTTGCAAGAAAGGCATTCCACTGTAGTTGTGTATGTTACATTAACCTGAAACCTTTAACAGCCAACGTGAACAAGGGATTTGCAGCCACTAAGTCCCTCGATCTAGGCCTGCACATGAGGTATCCACATGCTCAAATGTGGCATGGATTTTGGGCTTGCATATAGATGTTGTTAGCTGCAAAGTGAGAGTGATAGATCTATACTTGTTCAGAAATATGCTATAACCATTTTAGAAAATTGTTTGAATAATAGTATAGGCCATATACAATGGCATGCTCTTTCTAACATTAATGTTATGAGCAAAGCAAACCTGATGCTCTCTAAATCAGGGATCTCCAACCCTGTTCTTGGAGAGCTACTGTCCAGTAGTTTTTCACTCCAACGCTATTTTATATAGCGTGCCTGATTCTAATAATTAGCTGGTTGATAAACTGACTCAGGTTAGTTACAACTGGGATTGGATTGGAGGGTAGCTCTCCAGGAACAGGGTTGGATAACTAGCAGATTGTAACAGGCTAACGTGATGCTCCATTTAACAGCCAGTAGCAGCAGTGTAAAAATAAATAAGGGGTGGTGTCAATGTAAATAGTCCCGGTGGCCATTTGATGAATTGTTCAGCAGTCTTATGGCTTGGGGGTAGAAGCTGTTAAGGAGCCTTTTGTTCCTAGACTTGGCGCTCCGGTACCGCTTGCTGTGTGGTAGCAGAGAGAACTGTCTATGACTTGGGTGACTGGAGTCTTTGACCATTTTTTGGGCTTGCCTCTGACACCGCATAGTATATAGGTCCTGGACGGCAAGAAGCTTGGCCCCAGTGATGGGCCGTACACGCTACCCTCTGTAGGTCCTGACGATCAGATACCGAGCAGTTGCTATGCCAGGCGGTGATGCCAACCAGCTGCTCTCAGTGGTGCAGCTGTATATGTTTTTGAGGATCTGGGGACCCATGCCAAATCTTTTCAGTCTCCTGAGGGGGAAAAGGTGCTGTCGTGCCCTCTTCGCGACTGTCTTGGTGTGTTTGGACTAGTGGTTGACCGATTCATCGGAATGGCCGCCGATTTGCAGATTTAAAAATATATATATTATTATTTAAATGGGCAAGTCAGTTACGAGCACATTCTTATTTTCAATGACGGCCTAGGAACGGTGGGTTTAACTGCCTTGTTCATGGGCAGAAGGACAGATTTTCACCTTGTCAGCTCGGGGGAACCAATCTTGCAACCTTACAGTTAACTAGTCCAACGCAATAACGACCTGCCTCTCTCGTTGCACTCCACAAGGAGACTGCTTGTTACGCGAATGCAGTAAGGTAAGTTGCTAGCTAGCATTAAACTTATCCTGTAAAAAATATTCAATCATAATCACTAGTTAACTACACATGGTTGATGGTATTACTAGATATTATCAAGCGTGTCCTGCGTTGCATAATCTGACTGAGCATACAAGTATCTAAGTATTTGACTGAGCGGTGGTAGGCAGAAGCAGGCGTGTAAACATTCATTCAAACAGCACTTTCGTGCTTTTTGCCAGCAGGTCTTCGTTGTGCGTCAAGCATTGTGCTGTTTATGACTTCAAGCCTATCAACTCCCGAGATGAGGCTGGTGTAACCGAAGTGAAATGGCTAGCTAGTTAGCACGCGCTAATAGCGTTTCAAATGTTACTCGCTCTGAGCCTTCTAGTAGTTGTTCCCCTTGCTCTGCTTGGGTAATGCTGCTTCGATGGTGGCTGTTGTGTTGCTGGTTCGAGCCCAGGGAGGAGCGAGGAGAGGGACGGAAGCTATACTGTTACACTGGCAATACTAAAGTGCCTATAAGAACATCAAATAGTCAAAGGTTAATGAAATACAAATGGTATAGAGGGAAATAGGCCTATAATTCCGATAATAACTACAACCTAAAACTTCTTACCTGGGAATATTGAAGACTCATGTTAAAAGGAACCACCAGCTTTCATATGTTCTCATGTTCTGAGCAAGGAACTGAAACATTAGCTTTCTTACATAGCACATATTGCACTTTTACTTTCTTCTCCAACCCTTTGTTTTTGCATTATTTAAACCAAATCGAACATCTTTCATTATTTACTTGAGGCTAAATTGATTTTATTGATGCATTATATGAAGTTAAAATAAATGTTCATTCAGTATTGTTGTAATTGTCGTTATTACAAATAAATACAAATGTAATCGTCCGATTAATCGGTATCGTCTTTTTTGGTCCTCCAATAATCGGTATCGGCGTTGAAAAATCATAATCGGTCGACCTCTAGTAAGTACATTATTTAACTTCAGAGGTGAATGTATCAAACCAGTTGCCATGATAAGTTTCTTGTTGTGTACTCTCAAACAATAGCATGGTATTTGTTCATTGAAAATAAGAATGTTTTCTTAACTGACTTGCCTAGTTAAATAAAGGTATAAACAAATAAAAACAGTTGGCACATCGGCGCCCACAAATACCGATTTCCGATTGTTCAGCCCTAATTAAGTCGGCCATTCCGATTAATCGGTCGACCTCTAGTACTTAAATTCAGTAATCTTGCTCTGATTTGTCATCCTGAGGGTCCCAGAGATAAAATGTAGCATAGTTTTGTTTGATAGAATAGATTTCTATATTGAAATGTAGGAACTGGTTTCTTCAGTTTGAACCCCTGCTGTGTCTGGACAAAATAAATGAAAAAATAGGTCAAATCATGACTGCGGTGATCTTCAAGTAGGAAAGTAGGAGCTCTAGAAAGAAGCCTGAGTTTCTTAGTTGAATAACCGTTCAAAACTATTTTCCCCAGTCGAAGGTCATTTTTTTTTCCTGAGTTCCCAGTTGTCTTCCAGGAACATACATCTTTGTATGTTCCTAGGTTGTCTTGAATGCACTGAAGTCGGAAGTCCGAGATTTCCGAGTTCCCAGTTGTCCAGAACGCAGCATAAGGGTTGGAGAGCCCTGCTCTAAATATTTAACTGTGTGATGTCACTGGTTGCTTAGTGTGCTCCTCCTTGCCATGAATAAAAACTTCCCTAAATAGAGGCTGAATAACATGCTCTTTAACATGAGACTTGGAGCAAAGTGAACCTGCTGCTCTCCGTAACTGTTCTCCTGTGTGGTGTGATGTCACAGGTTGCTAGGTGTGCCCTCCCTGCGATGAGAGTTGACCAGATCCCCAGCACCCCCTCCTGCAGTTGATGGATCTGCAGCTGGTCTGGAGATGACAGACAGTGTCAGGGCCTTCCTCCGTAATGTTGCGACGGTCAGACAGCAACCCATCACACCCCGTCTGTCCACACACAAGTGATAGGCCTACACATGGGATTAAAGGAGGGTACAGCTATCATGAGTCTGAATCATGAGCTGGTGAACCAACTAGCAAGCTCTGTTTAGATCCATTGGGAATTATGTTCTAGTTAAATTGATGCCATCCACTCGGCCCATTAGACATTTCGTCTAATAAGTTAGTATGTTTTTACACTAGACAAATTAAACATTATAATAAAGTTTAAGCTTTTTCTTTCGTGTTTTTTCTTATTTGCTTTAGAGCAAACATTGCTTTCGGGCAAAACCATAGTAGCCTACATTTAATGGCTTAACCAAATGTTTACCCTTGTGTTGTTTACCTTGACCCTCATTACCTTATTTCCAGATGAAGATCTCCTCCACAAAAGCAGTACAAAGATTAGCCTTGTTTTTTTGGTATAGTTCAAGTGTTTTTATTTCAACTGTGCTACTAGGTAAGCAAGTGAATTTAAGCACAAGTTACCTGACTTCAATGATATTAAGATACATTTTGTATTTGCAACACTGCTTTGGATTTAAAAGGAACTTTTCCACCCATGGCCATACACATACCAAGTCTAACATACAGTGTAGTGTTCAACATTAGAAGAATGTGCTGTGTTGATTTTCTTCATAAGGCATTTACCCCAGTCTCACTTAGAATTTTCTGTGTGTCCTACAGGGGATTAAGGACTCCATTTTGGGGATCGGAACTATCTCCAAGTTGGATGCCCGCATCCAGCAGAAAAGGGAGGAGCAGCGAAAGAGGAGAGCCAGCGGGGCCCTGGCTCAGAGACGGGCCCAGAGTGAGGAACGCAAACAGGAGAGGTAGACACTGGCAATTACGACTTTAATAACCTATTCACACTGCCGAGCCAAGCTGGACTGGTTTCAAAACCCCCAGTTTTTGGAACCGTGCTGGAAGGGGTGGTGTTGAAGAAAAAAATCAGAGACAGCACATTTCTGTTTTGGTTGGCACGATATTGTGGGTATAAAAAAGGGTATATGTGTTTTCTCTCTCAGCCCGAGGAGCTATTTGATACATATCATTAAAGGGTATTTTTAACATTCCTCCCTATCTAACCTGATATGCTCTTTCTAGTTATGACGGGTTCATATTAAAAAACTTTAACATGGATCGTTGTGTGCTGTCCAGTGTGAACAGTAGGCTTAGGCCTATACCTTTTGTGTGCTTATTAATGACAATGGTGAGTGATAATGTGTAGTCATACTCTCTCTTTCAGTGAACCCAAATTAGCCAGTAGGATTTTTCAGTGCTGTGCATGGAATGGGGGAGTGTTTTGGGTAAGAAACATACTTTTCTATATTTTAAAACTGTTTGAAAAATGCATATCATGCAAATACTGATTTTTCTATGAGAGGGGCAGAGAAGTAATACTACAACGACATTGTTCATGTTAGTAATCCCTCCAAATATTTTTGCAGCTCAGTCTGTTCCTCTTCTATCGGGTGTTTATTCCACTGCTGCAGACTCTGACAGCAAGAATTATCGGTATGCCTGCCTGGAACTATGGGGTGGGTTCACTCCATTATCACATGCTTCATAGTGATTTGTTAATAACAGTGGTAAAACCTGTCACTCAAAGAGACATTTCTTGACAGGTGACCCCTCACTCCATGGTAACGTGTGGTCCTGGCTGGAGTTCATATTGACTTCCGTGTTCAGTGCTCTCTGGGTGCTCCCTCTGTTTGTGCTCAGCAAGATAGTCAACGCCATTTGGTTCCAGGTGAGGCCTTTGTTAGTACACAGGTGATGACGTAGATGTTTTGTGATTGTCGTTGTAACAAGGGTGGGATATAGCTGGTCAAGGACAACTGTTGCTCAGTTGGCACCGGAGAGCACTAGTCGTACAGTGGCTTGCGAAAGTATTCACCACTTTGGCATTTTTCCTATTTTGTTGCCTTACAACCTGTAATTAAAATGGATTTCTTTGGGGTTTGTATCATTTGATGTACACAACATGCCTACAAATTTAAAGATGCAAAATATTTGTTGTGAAACAAACAAGAAATAAGACAAAAAAGAACTTGAACTTGAGCGTGCATAACAATTACCCCAATAGACTTGCAGCTGTATGTCTCAAAAGCTTGGCACATCTAGCCACTGGGATTTTTGCCAATTCTTCAAGGCAAAACTGCTCCAGCTCGTTCAAGTTGACATTTAAATGTTTCCCCTTAAATTGTTGCTTTAGCAGTATGCTTAGGGTCATTGTCCTGCTGGAAGGTGAACCTCCGTCCGTCTCAAATCTCTGGAGGACTGAAACAGGTTTCGCTCAAGAATTTCCCTGTATTTAGCGCCATCCATCATTCCTTCAACTCTGACCAGTTTCCCAGTCCCTGCCAATGGAAAAACATCCCCACAGCATGATGCTGCCACCACCATACTTCAGTGTAGGGATGGTGTTCTCGGGGTGATGAGAGGTGTTGGGTTTGCGCCAGACATAGCGTTTTCCTTGATGGCCAAAAAGCTCAATTTTAGTCTCATCTGACCAGAGTACCTTCTTCCATATGTTTGGGGAGTCTCTCCATATGTTTGGGGAGTCTCCCACTTTTGGCGAACACCAAAAGGTTCGCCAAAAAGCAACAACTTTTTTTCTGGCCACTCTTCCGTAAAGCCCAGCTGTGTGAAGTATACGGTTTAAAGTGGTCCTATGGACAGATACTCCCATCTCCGCTGTGGAGCTTTGCAGCTCCTTCAGGGTTATCTTTGGTCTCATTGTTGCCTCTGATTAATGCCCTCCTTGCCTGGTCCGTGAGTTTTGGCGGGTGGCCCTCTCTTGGCAGGTGTGTTGCGGTGCCATATTTTTTCTATTTTTAATAATGGATTTAATGGTGCTCCGTGGGATGTTCAAAGTTTGATATTTTTTAATAACCCAACGCTTATCTGTACTTCTCCACAACTTTGTCCCTGACCTGTTTGGAGAGCTCCTTGATCTTCATGGTGCCGCTTGCTTAGTGGTGCCCCTTGCTTAGTGGTGTTGCAGACTCTGGGGCCTTTCAGAACAGGTGTGTATATATACTGAGATCAAGTGACAGACAATGTGACACATAGATTGCACATAATTGATTATGTGACTTCTAAAGGTAATTGGTTGCACTAGATCTTATTTAGGGGCTTCATAGCAAAGGGGGTGAATACATATGCATGCACCAATTTTCCGTTTTTTATTTTCTATAATTTTTTTAAACAATTTATTTTTTTCACTTCACCAATTTGGACTATTTTGTGTATGTCCATTACATGAAATCCAAATAAAAATCAATTTAAATTATAGGTTGTAATGCAACAAAATAGGAAAAACGGCAAGGGGGATGAATACTTTTGCAAGGCACTGTATATACATATTTTTTATCATAAACCAATTACGGTCTCTATTGACGATGTTTATAGCTTTCCAGCAATGTTCAGGCGATGGAGTAGTGGCTTTAATACAGTTGAATGAATGCTTGGCTATGCTTTCCTTTTTGTCTCACAGCAGTAACGGATTTCCAATGTGTTATTGCTATGCTATCTATATTCCCTTCCAGTGTTTTTACACTGTTATTGCCCGAGGATCTTTTGAGATGATAACATATGTCACACAGTGAAACAGGAGGTTAACATGCCCTCTGGTTGTCTGCTGTAGGACATAGCTGACCTGGCGTTTGAGGTGTCTGGTCGGAAAGCCCAGCCCTTCCCCAGCGTCAGTAAGATTATCGCTGACATGCTCTTCAACCTCCTCCTCCAGGCCCTCTTCCTCATTCAGGTAGTACAGCAATTGACGTTCCCATGTGTCTTCAAGTTCACAAAGAAGGGTTCACTAAGGTTATATTAAAATTAAAACATACAGGAGTCTTTGGGATCAACGCTGAGAGCTCTAATTCATTACATCCATTGGTTGAAGTTAATAGTCAATATATTAGCTCATCATCTTGTCTTTGTTGTGGTCCACTAGGGTATGGTTGTGAGTCTCTTCCCCATCGATGCCATTGGACAGATGGTCAGCCTTCTTCACATGTCTTTGCTCTACTCCCTCTACTGCTTTGAGTATCGCTGGTTCAACCATGGTGTGCCTCCTTTCTACTCAGATGTTTTTCTTCTCAAAGTATTTTGCTCATTTTAGGTAATAGGAACTGAGCAGAATCTCAACCCATTTGTAACCGTTTCATCCAAGGCATTGAGATGCACCAACGGCTGTCCAACATTGAGAGGAACTGGCCCTACTACTTTGGCTTTGGTCTCCCCATGGCTCTATTGACTGCCCTCCCCTCTTCATATATTATAAGGTAACGCCACTTGTAGCCCCTCTTTCAATCCAAACACGAGACTCTTCCAATATGCAGACTTTCAGTTCTACTGATATACCAAATCATTTTGAATGATCCACTCAAATTATATATTTTTCTGCTTTAGTGGCTGTCTGTTCTCCATCCTGTTCCCTCTGTTCATCATCAGCGCTAACGAGGCCAAGACCCCAACAAAGTTATAGTGAGTATGGTGCACTGCAAGCCCTAACAATGTCCAGTGATCAAACAGATTCACTTGTGTAAAAAGAACCAGTGAAATCCTCTTCCCTGCTCACTCACTCTCTTTCCTCCCGTGTCTTTTCCACACAGTCACTTCCAGCTGCGCCTCTTCTCTCTGGTTGTGCTGATTAGCAACAAGCTGTTCCACAAAACGGTCCACCTACAGTCGTCCTTGACTTTGTCCACCTCCACCGAGAAGCTGCCCCCCTCTCCCCACGTCTCACCTGGCCGCCAGAGACCCCTACCCTCCCAGTGATGGCCACCAGGGGGCGACAAAGGAGCAGCTCAGCAACTGCTTAGTAAACAAATGGAGGAGCAGTTGATTCTTTCTGTGGACAGGAAGAGGAATGATGTTTCTTTGGTTAAAGGGGGGGTTTTATGTGATTTTAATGATTCTACCACAGCCCTTCATATTATTTTGGAGCACCTGCAAGGTGTGTTTTTAATGTGAATGACGAATGAGATTTGACTGCCCTGTCCCTCACACTCAAACACACAAGTTATTATATATTTTTCTCATTTATTTTGTTTAATAGTTTTTTTTATGTATGATGTGCCATTTGAGAGCTTTAAATACAGCACAAGCTGTCATATACATTGTTTGTTTTTTTTCCTGCTCTTTTCAATTCCAACTCCAATGTTTGCTATCCTATTGTTTGTTTAATATGTTTATAACCCAGTGACTGATCCCAGACTGATTTGTATAAAACACTGGATGTGGAAGAGAAAAGGAAAAAGGTTACATTTTTGCCAGGACTGATGTTATCAATGATTGACTTGGATTGAAATACGTGCCGTGCCTGTGTTCATTTTGGGTGATGGTACTGTTTTGGTGCAGGAGCTCCACAATACATCTGAGATAATATTTTACAAGAGAAACAGGAGCTCAAGCAGTAGAAAATGTGTGTGACCCAAAGACGCCTGTTCGGCTTTTCAATTGAAGGGGGTGACGTGTGCGATGTTCAAAAGTAAAGCACAAGTGTAATTTTTTCTGTGTTGCAAGTGACATTCCTTTCACCCTGATAGGATGCTGACTTGTTCATGAATAGCTGTTTCGCTATAAAGCCAGAGTGACACTGCTACTCCTCTGCCCCAGGGATAAGCTTGTGCGGTAAAAACAAAGGGACACTTTATTCCTATAAGGGCTTTATTTAGAGGAATCTTAATTTTTACGCTTTCAGCATGGGAGATGGGCCTGTATCCATGTAGGCTGCAAAATACCAATTAGTGGAAAAAAGATCAGAATTGGGTTGCCTGTGTAAACACAGCCAAAGTGTCGCAGATCTAGGATCTGTCCATACAATCTTATATTCATTATGATCTAAAAGTCCAAATGGATGCTAGATCAGCACTCCTGATCTGCAACGCTTTGTGGATACAGGCCCTGATCTAAACCTCACACTACCAAGGAAGAGTATCCTTACCTAAAAAATCCAAATATGAAATCACTGGTTGTTGTGTGGTGATAAGTGAAGTTAGCTGTTTTAAGGAAGCGGTTTTCTATAGGGGTGTATTAAGCTGCGTTTACACAGGCAGCCCAATTCTGATATTTTTTTCACTAATTGGTATTTTTACCATCTCTGAAAAAGAGTTGATGTGATTGGTCGAAAGCCCAATTAGTGGAAAAAAGATCAGAATTGGGCTGCCTGTGTAAACTCAGCATTAGACAGACAGGTGAAGCTGTCTGTCTGCTGCTGGGTCAGATCAGATGAAACTGCCAAACTTCTTTACTACTCTGTTTGATTTACTTCTGCTTCAAATCAATTGCACACCAAGGACTATAGTGTAGGAAATAGGAAGATGTCACTGAGCTGAACTTCTGACAGATTTTCTCTTGAAGTAACAGACAGGGGAGAAACCCTCTGTGTTTATGTTCCCCCATGAGCAGTGGCAAATACAAACAGCCTGTAGGGGCTTCTTGTTTTACATGATGTCACTTGGCTCTAATGTTCAACCAAACCTCACCAAGGGGATTATCATCATCTAGCTTTCACCTAGTCATTAATCTCATGGGTTGCGGGGGAAGGGGAAGTGTTTTTGAAACAAACGGTATGTAGTAATTGTAAGAAGTGCATAGTGTTTATGTATGCAGATTGATATTTGTGAGGTTGGAGTAAAAGTATTGCCTAAATAAAATTGGTCAGTATACACTACATCTACTTGGAAGTAATCTTGATTGACCCCAATTTATTTTGTCTCAAATGTTATTCTATGGTTAGCTGCTTTGTTGCTCAATGTTTCCCACCCAGGGCCAGCTCCAGTCATAATTAAAAAAAAGTGGTTGCTTAGGGGACCCAACCAAAACCAAGAGAAAAATTATAAATAAAAAGTTCTATTTACATTTTTTAGGAACTCCGTTGTGGTATCAACATACTATTGAGAGTAAAATTAAATTAAATTGGTAGTTTGTCTAGCCAGCCATCTACACTTGTAGTAATCATGGCCGAATACCGACCGGGCACACAGGGCACATGCCAAGAGGCCCTGACCTCCAGGGGTTCCCTATTGATTTTGTTAGTCATTCTCACTCAAATTTCATATTAACATGTCATAAGTCATTACAAAATGTGTAGAATTGCAGGAAATTTACTTTAACTTTCCCACCTGGATATTTAATTAAAAAATCTCAACATTTGTTTGTAAAAGAATTCACAAAAAATATTCTGGTGTTTTATACATGTCCCAATGTGGGTGATAATTTAGAGAGAACAGCTTCTCTGTTCATACTTCCAGACTATTTTTATCAAGCTCTTTTTTAAAAATGTCTTAATAAAAATATGTATTACAAATTACAATAACAAAAAAACAGGCCATCACTACACGTATTTCTCTAAAGAAACATAAAATAAACAGAAACAATAAATAAAAATCACTACACATGAATTGCAAGTTCTTATTTTATTCTCAGCAGTAAGGACACGTCACTGGAACGAACAGCGACTGCGCGGCCTGTTTGAATGATAGCTGATGAACGAATCAGGAATGAGAGTTTACTGAGGGCCGGTGCAAGGCCAATAAACACGTTGCATAGTGTGGTTGGGCGGGAACACAAGGTTGTGAGTATATGTGTTACAGCAACGGAGTGGTAAGTGCCGCTCAAAATAGCTGCTACCTCAACGAAAAATATAATTGAACTGCTCTATGGCTCTGTTTGTATGACTATTCTGAAATTAATCACGAGGTGTAACTTTGAGAATAAATGAAAGCAGATTTTCTGTTCATTCATACAGCTAAAGTTAGCAAGTTAGCATGTAAAAAGAAGGCTCAGCCCTCCTTCAGTTTAATGGAATCTGCACTGTCTATTTACAGGAACGGAAAACCCATCAGATAACTGCGTATTGCGTTTAGCTAGGTCAATACATACATGCATATTTGCTAACACATTAAGCTACATTAACTAGCTAGTTAACTTTACCTATTTACCAAAGCCTGGCTGCCAGATTTGTCACTTTTATGTTGCTATTTCTTGGTCATTTCTACATACAACACGAATGTCTTAATAATTTGGTTGAAGAAGGCAGAGAAAGAACCAATGATGTGTTGGAAAGAACTGTATGAATAGCAAGGAATGTTTGCAGTCTAGACGGAGTTGCATCCATTTCCTGGTTTCATTCTTCGCCACATCAAACTGGAAGTGCGCATGTCCTTATCGGGGGCGATTCATTACGCCGGTTCTGCTGCAAAACGTGTCATAAACGGGGATGGACCTACCTGAATTTTCCAATATAAACTTTAATTTTAGTTGCAATGCTTGGACTAATGCTTACACACCTAGTTGGAACAGACTGAATCACGTCTTTTATACCCAGTCAGTGATTTCATCAGGCAAATAATGTTGGTGTAAGACAAGTTGTTAATAATAGATTGCGGTTTTGTGTTTAACATTACTCAAGTGAATTTTCCAATATAATTGGGGTTTAGTTTGTAGACTGAAGGTCCATGTTTTTAAACCCTGAATTACTATGAAAATAATTTATGGAATAGATTTGCCTCATGGCCAATCTACTGACCAAGCTAGTAAAAACTGACTTGTTGGAAGTGTACTTTTTGTGCTGCTTTGATTCATGCACAAGCAATGCAAGTGGGGAAGTTTGGAATGGAGTAGAGGTTGACCGACTGATTTTTCAACGCCGATACCGATTATTGGAGGACCAAAAAAAGACAATACCGATTAATCGGCCGATTTTAAATAAGAAAATATATATTTTACTTATTTGTAATAATGACAATTACAACAATACTGAATGAACACGTATTTTATCTTAATATAATACATAAATAAAATAAACATTTTTTTAGCCTCAAATAAATAATGAAACATGTTCAATTTGGTTTAAATAATGCAAAAACAAAGTGTTGGAGAAGAAAGTAAAAGTGCAATATGTGCCATGTAAAAAAAAAAGCTAACGTTTAAGTTCCTTGCTCAGAACATATGAAAGCTGGTGGTTCCTTTTAACATGAGACTTCAATATTCCAAGTTAAGAGGTTTTAGGTTGTAGTTTATAGTCTTTATAGGACTATTTCTCTCTATACCATTTGTATTCCATATACCTTTTTAATTATATGATGTTCTTATAGGCACTTTAGTATTGCCAGTGTAACCGTATAGCTTCCGTCCCTCTCCTCGCTCGAACCAGGACAACCAACAGCCACCCTCGAAGCAGCGTTACCCATCGCTCCAGAAAAGCAGCGGCCCTTGCAGAGCAAGGGGAACAACCACTCCAAGTCTCAGAGCGAGTGACGTTTGAAACGCTAGTTAGCGCTACCCCGCTAACTAGCTAGCCATTTCACATCGGTTACACAGCCTAATCTAGGGAGTTGATAGGCTTAAAGTCATAAACAGCGCAATGCTTGAAGCATTGCGAAGAGCTGCTGGCAAAATGCACGAAAGTGCTGTTTGAATTAATGCTTACGAGCCTGCTGCTGCCTACCATCGCTCAGTCAGACTGCTCTATTAAATCATAGACTTAATTATAACATAACACACAGAAATACGAGCCTTTCGTCATTAATATGGTAAAATCCGGAAACTATAATTTCGAAAACAAAGCGTTTATTATTATCGCATATGCCCTCACTCTGCGTGCAATGAACACAAGAGACGTGACAATTTCACCTGGTTAATATTGCCTGCTAACCTGGATTTCTTTTAGCTAAATATGCAGGTTTAAAAATATATACGTCTGTGTATTGATTTTAAGAAAGGCATTGATGTTTATGGTTAGGTACACGTTGGAGCAACGACAGTCCTTTTTCCGCGAATGCGCACCGCATCGATTATATGCAACACAGGACACGCTAGATAAACTAGTAATATCATCAACCATGTATAGTTAACTAGTGATTTATGATTGATTGTTTGCTTTTTATAAGATCCCCGAGCTGACAAGGTAAAAATCTGTCATTCTGCCCCTGAACAAGGCAGTTAACCCCACCGTTCCTAGGCCGTCATTGAAAATAAGAATGTGTTCTTAACTAAAAAAAACTGCCAAAATCGGTGTCCAAAAATACCGATTTCCAATTGTTATAAAAACTTGAAATCGGCCCTAATTAATCGGTCATTCCGATTAATCGGTCGACCTCTAGAATGGAGCTTGCTGCCTTGCACCTTCACTGCTAATGTAGATTCTTTCCAATAGGGATAAGCCAAGTTATCACTCCCCGTGTGAAGATGACGAAGTTAGGCTTCCTGCGGCTGTCCTATGAAAAACAGGACACGTTGCTGAAGCTGCTCATCCTGTCTATGGCTGCAATCCTCTGTAAGAACACATACACTTTACATCCCTTTCTGTTACTCTACACTTATATTCCATACTATTATTATTAGGGCCATTGTCGCGGACTCTGATGATGCAACGTGTAGAGATGGTTTAGACTTGTTCTTTCTCCCCCTTCTTGTTAGCCTTTTCCACCAGGCTTTTCTCTGTGTTAAGGTTCGAGAGTGTCATCCATGAGTTTGATCCGTAAGTCCACTGCCTTGGTTTCTTAATACTCAGATTCATGGTAGTTTACAATTTTTCTCAATGTTGTTTAAAACCAGAAATGGAGCATGACCTTGAATGCTTTTCTGCTTCATCCTCAGATACTTTAACTACAGAACAACCCGCTTCTTGGTAGAAGAGGGGTTCTACAACTTTCATAACTGGTTTGATGACCGGGCATGGTACCCTCTGGGGAGAATCATCGGTGGCACTATTTACCCAGGTAGGAATGGGATGACCTGTTCAACACAATACTTTGTACAGTACTTTACATTATAGGGTGATTATCTAGACATTAAAATGTTCAGCTAAAAAAAAGTCCTGTTAAGGTGGCTTTGGGTAATAAAGTCCTTGTGTCACCATTTTTTCCCTCTGTTATATAGATCCTTTCTGTGATTTTGTTTTGGCCTATCCCACAATTTTTTTGGCAACAGCAAGCTGACACGGCTAGTAGCTGAAATACTTGCCCTTCGTTTACTCTTTCTGTTCTGCCCTGTTCCCCCAGGCCTGATGATCACCTCTGCTGCTCTGTACCACGTCCTGAACTTCTTCCACATCACCATTGACATCCGTAACGTCTGTGTCTTTCTGGCTCCCCTCTTCTCCTCCTTCACTGCAATCGTCACCTACCACTTCACCAAGGAGCTCAAGGTAGGTTGCAGCACACCTGGGTCCTGTTCAGGGGGTAGACAACATAAAGAAATGGAGGAAAGCAGGGAGGTAGCCTGAAAATGCTCAAGAGTTCTGAAATGCACTTGTTTCCATGGCTTTCATATCTACAGTCTATTTATTGTAGGATGCAGGTGCTGGGCTCTTGGCTGCTGCCATGATAGCAGTGGTACCTGGCTACATTTCCCGTTCTGTCGCAGGCTCCTATGACAATGAAGGTACAGAAATGGCCTCATCCCCTTAACATGCCAGTTTAAAGGACTTAGCCCATGTTGTGGTCTTTAATATAATTGATTGTTTTTCTGTCCAGGTATTGCCATCTTTTGCATGCTGCTGACGTACTACATGTGGATCAAGGCAGTCAATACAGGCTCCATATACTGGTCCGCCATGTGTGCCCTGGCCTACTTCTACATGGTGAGACAAACGCCTCTAAAATAAAGAAATGATGAGGAACTTTAAGAATCGAGAGAACTTACAAACTGAAAGGTATAGTAACTTAGTCTGTGTTAAAGGTTGTGACACTCCGCTCATGGTGCTCATCTGAAGGAGGCTTTTTTTCACTGCGTTCAGATGAAGAAAAAATATAAAGCGGTGTGCATCGTTATAATAGGATGGCGCCGGAGAAGATGGCAGATGTTTTACGTGCCCCCAACCGATTGTTTTTTTTGTTTGTTTATTTGCATTGTTTAACTTTTTCTTATTTTGTACATCATGTTGCCGCTACAGTCTCTTATGACAAATAACTTCTGGACATCAGGACTGCGATTACTCACCACGGACTAGCAGAATCCTTTTTTTCCTTTAATGAGTCTGACGAGCCCGACGCAAACAATATACTGCTTTCTCGGGATCAGGCCCAGATCCCCGTGATTTGCATGAAGAGGAGGTGGAAAAAAAAGGGTGGGCTGCCTTCTGAGAATTCATAGGCGATTGAATAAACCCCCACCTCCTTCCATTCTGCTAGCAAACATGCAATCTTTGGACATTAAAATAGATGACCTACGTGGAAGATTAAACTACCAACAGGACATTCAAAACTGTAATATCTTATGCTTCACGGAGTCATGGCTGAACAATGACACTATCAACATACAGCTGGCTGGTTATACGCTGCACCGGCAGGATAGAACAGCAGCTTCTGTTAAGACAAGGGGCGGTGGACTATGTACTTTTGTAAATAACAGCTGGTGCACGATATCTAAGGAAGTCTCGAGTTATTGCTCGCCTGAGGTAGAGTATCTCATGATAAACTGTAGACTACACTACCTACCTAGAGAGTTTCTGTATTTTTCGTAGCTGTTTACATACCACCCCAGTCAGAGGCTGGCACTAAGACAGCATTGAATGAGCTGTATTCCACCATAAGCAAACAGGAAAACGCTCACCCAGAGGTGGCACTCCTAGTAGCCGGGGACTTTAATGCAGGGAAACTTAGATCTGTTTTACCAAATTTCTATCAGCATGTTAAATGTGCAACCAGGTTCTTCCGATGGCATTGAGGAGTACACCACATCAGTCATTGGTGTCATCAATAAGTGCATCGATGACATCAATAAGTCCATCGACGACGTCGTCCCCACAGTGACCGTACGTACAGAAGCCATGGATTACAGGCAACATCCGCACTGAGCTAAAGGCTAGAGCTGCCGCTTTCAAGGAGCGGGACTCTAACCCGGAAGCTTATAAGAAATCCCGCTATTCCCCCTGACAAACCATCGAACAGGCAAAGCGTCAGTACAGGACTAAGATCGACTCGTACTACACCGGCTCTGACACTCGTCAGATGTGGCAGGGCTTGCAAACCATTAGACTACAAAGGGAAGCACAGCCGAGAGCTGCCCAGTGACCCGAGCCTACCAGATGAGCTAAACTACTTCTATGCTCGCTTTGAGGCAAATAACACTGAAACATGCATGAGAGCCCCAGCTGTTCTGGAAGACTGTGTGATCACGCTCGCCACAGCCAATGTAAGACCTTTTACCTCTCTGGGATTTGTGGGACGCTAGCATCCCACCTCGCCAACAGCCAGTGAAATTACAGGGCGCCAAATTCAAACAGAAATCTCATAATTAAAATTCCTCAAACATACAAGTATTATACACCATTTTAAAGATCAACTTCTTGTTAATCCAACCACAGTGTCCGATTTACAGTGAAAGCACACCATGCGATTATGTTAGGACAGCACCTAGCCACAGAGAACCATACAGACATTTTGTGAGGACTCTCAAAAGTCAGAAATAGCGATTAAATTAATCACTTACCTTTGATGAACTTCATCTGGTGGCACTCCCAGGACTCCATGTTACACAAATGTTTGTTTTGTTCAATAAAATCCCTCTGTCCAAATACCTCCGTTTTGTTTGCGTTTAGTTCAGTAATCAAAAGGTACAAAACGTGCTCCCAACATCCAGATGAAAAGTAAAAAAGTTCCATTAAAGTTCGTCAACATGTCAAACGATGTTTATAATCAATCGTTTGGATCTTTTTATCATAAATATTCAATAATATTTCAACCGAACAATACCGTTGTCATTAGAAAGGAAAGAGAACGAACGGCGCGGTTCACGGCCACGCACGATAAACAACTCATGACTTTCAGCTGAGCCACTTACTGAGTGGTCTTATTCTCTCCCCTTTCACAATAGAAGCCTGAAACAACTTCTAAAGACTTGACATCTACTGGAAGCCTTGGGAAGTGCAATCTGACCCCACAGGCACTGGATAGGCATTCACTTAAAAAATGACAAACCTCAAAATTCCCACTTCCTGGTTGGATTTTTCTCAGGATTCGCCTGCCATATGAGTTCTGTTATACTCAGACATTATTTTAACAGTTTTGGAAACTTTAGTGTTTTCTATCCAAATCTACCAATTATATGCATATCCTAGCTTCTGGGCCTGAGTAGCAGGCAATTTACTCTGGGCACGCTTTTCAACCAAACTTCCCAATGCTGCCCCCTATCCCAATGAAGTTAAACAGGTCAGCATTCACAAGGCTGCAGTGCCAGATGGATTATCAGGACGTGTACTGCGAGCATGCGCTAACCAACTGGCAAGTGTCTATACTGACATTTTCAACCACTCCCTGTCCGAGTCTGTAATACCAACCTGTATTAAGCAGACCACCATAGTGCCTGTGCCCAAGAACTCGAAGGTAACCTGCCTAAACAACGTCCAACCCGTAGCACTCACATCTGTAGCCATGAAGTGCTTCGAAAGGCTGGTCATGGCTCACATTAACACCATAATCCCAGAAACCCTAGACCCACTCCAATTTGTATACCGCCCCAACAGATCCACAAGTGATGCAATCTCAATTGCACTCCACACTGTCCTTTCCCACCTGGACAAAAGGAACACCTATGTGAGAATGCTGTTCATTGACTACAGCTCAGCATTCAACACCATAGTGCCCTCAACTCATCAATAAGCTAAGGACCCTGGGACTAAACACCTCCCTCTGCAACTAGATCCTGGACTTCCAGACGCGCCCCCAGGTGGTAAGGGTAGATAACAACATCTGCCACGCTGATCCTCAACACAGGGGCCCGTCAGGGGTGTGTGCTCAGTCCCCTCCTGTACTCCCTGTTCACTCATGACTGCACGACTCCAACACCATTAAGTTTGCCGATGACACAACGGTGATAGGTCTGATCAATGACAATACAGCCTATAGGGAGGAGGACAGAGACCTGACCGTGTGGTGTGAGGACAACAACCTCTCCTTCAATGTGATCAAGACCAAGGATATGATTGTGGACTACAGGAAAAGAGGACCGAGCACTCCCCTATTCTCATCGATCGGGCTGCAGTGGAGCAGGTTGAGAGCTTCAAGTTCCTTGGCATCCACATCACCAACAAACTAACATGGTCCAAGCACACCAAGACCATCATGAAGAGGGCACGACAAAACCTATTCCCCCTCAGGAGACTGACATTTTTTGCCATGGATCCTCAAAATGTTCTACAGCTGCACCATCAAGAGCATCCTGACTGGTTGCATCACTGCCTGGTATGGCAACTGCTCGGCCTCCGACCTCAAGGCACTACAGAGGGTAGGGCGAACGGCCCAGTACATCACTGGGGCCAAGCTTCCTGCCATCCAGGACCTCTATACCAGGTGGTGTCAGAGGAAGGCTGTAAAAATTGTCAGACTCCAGCCACCGTAGCCATGGACTGTTCTTTCTGCTACGGCAGGCTACGGCAAGGTACCAGAGCGCCAAGTCTAGGTCCAAGAGGCTTCTAAACAGCTTCTACCCCCAAGCCATAAGACTCCTGAACACCTAATAAAATGGCTACCCAGACTATTTGCATTGCCCCCCCCCCCCTCTTTTACACCGCTGCTACTCTCTGTTGTTATCATCTATGCGTAGTCACTTTATTAATAACTTTACCTACATGTACATATTACCTCAACTAACCGGTGCCCCCGCACATTGGCTCTGTACTGGTACCCCCCCCCCCCCCCCCTCTTGAATTACTTGTTACTTTTATTTCTTATTCTTAACCATATTTTATTTTAACTGCATTGTTGGTTAGGGCCTCGTAAGTAAGCATTTCATTGTAATACAACGCCTGTTGTATTCGGCGCAAGTGACTAATAAAATTGTATTTAATATGAGGCAAAAACGTTAAACAAACTGAACACACCCCTTATGTCTTTGTCTATAGGTGTCCTCCTGGGGTGGCTATGTGTTCCTGATCAACCTCATCCCCCTCCACGTGCTGGTCCTCATGCTCACCGGCCGCTTCTCCCACCGTATCTACGTGGCCTACTGCACCGTCTACTGCCTGGGAACCATCCTCTCCATGCAGATCTCTTTTGTCGGCTTCCAAGTAAAAAAAAGAAAAACGTATTCTCTCCCTTCATTCGCATAGACACAGCAGCTGCCTTGTCAGTTGTTAAACTGCATGTCCGTTGCATGTTATCTTGTGAAGACAACATGGGTCCATATGATGGCCCAATATGATTATTTACAATGATTAAGCCATCATATATTGTACGATCAGTCATTTTTGCTGGTGGAGAGATTTTGGGAAACACACACACAGTTCATTCAACTCCTTGTCTCCCTCTCATCTCCATTTGAAGCCAGTGCAGTCGTCTGAGCACATGGCAGCATTCGGGGTGTTTGGCCTATGTCAGATTCATGCCTTTGTGGACTACCTGCGCAGCAAGCTAAACGCCCAGCAGTTTGAGGTCCTCTTCAAGAGCGTCATCTCCCTGGTGGGCTTCGTACTGCTCTCTGTGGGCACTGTGCTCATGCTAACCGGTAAGAGGCTCGCCAAGGATCCACTCAGTAAAATATGCTCATTCAAGTCCAGTTAAAATATTTGAAAGAACCAATACTGCTGTATTTGAATTCAGGTCTGCCACTCAGACAGGCCTGGGCAATGCCTCTACTCTACTCAGTAATGTAGGCTTCTATTTATAGGCCTGTATGGTCGTTCAAAGGTTGTTTGTTGTTGAACCTGTAATTGCATTTCTCTATCAACACAATTCCTCTATAAATTTGAGATTCTCCACATTTAAAATGCCTTTTTTAGGAACATACTGATATGGTCAAGATTAAGAAAATGCAAAACAGTATACCCATTAAGTATCAGAACTACAGTAAGTGATTTGGTAGTGCCTTTTTATTTGACATGACTTGACTGTGTTGTGATTGTTGTATTTCTCAGGGAAGATCTCCCCCTGGACGGGTCGTTTCTACTCACTGCTGGACCCATCTTACGCCAAGAACAACATCCCCATCATCGCCTCTGTGTCTGAGCACCAGCCCACCACCTGGTCCTCCTACTACTTTGACCTGCAGCTGCTCGTCTTCATGTTCCCAGGTACATAGATTATTCTCAATCAGTCTTGAATGTCAGAATCTTGCTGGTGAAATTATTTTTAGATGAATGGATCGATCAGAATACCTTTGGGACAAAGGTACAAAAATCACTTGCTTTAATGAACCTGCGTTGCTTCCTCCTGACAGTGGGTCTGTATTACTGCTTCAATAACCTGTCTGATGCAAGGATCTTCATCATCATGTATGGAGTCACCAGCATGTACTTCTCAGCTGTCATGGTAAGTCAGCTAGCTGATTAGAATGAGAGGAATATTTGACACCATACATTTAAAATATTCCAATATTTCTGCTGTTGTGAGTAGTACTTGCACATGGTCAGATCAAACCAAATGTATTTATATAGCCCTTCGTACATCAGCTGATATCTCAAAGTGCTGTACAGAAACCCAGCCTGAAACCCCAAACAGCAAGCAATGCAGGTGGTACCTAACTGTCAGCTCTAGGGTTGTCATGATACCAGAATTCAATACTGATACCAGGTTTAGTTGCAAAATACTCAACCAAAATGATACTTAATGTCGAAATGATACCACACCAAGAAAAATAGCGTATTGGCTAAAGTCACTGACTGTCCTTTATTTTTCAAAACTTTTCTTTTTTTTTACATTTTGAACTACTGAAATAACAAATAGAATATCTATTCAATTTCTTTCAAAAATAAAACCATATTAAATAACAGAAGAATGTCGTAAAATGTCCTTATGCGACTCGGCGCATATAAAATAATTTTACAATGGCCATAATATTGGATCAAATTACATTCATTTGACCTATGATTCATTACAGTTAAATAATTATGTATTAATTGAATAGTTTAGTTCCAAAACAACGAACACTTTGAAACTCATTTTAAGTTTATACACAATGGATTTTATACAGCATACTACCATTCCGAGTGCATTTCAACTCCCAGGGTGCAATGCTCCGCCCAGGGCTGCTGGCTGGCTAGTGGCTACTGCTAGCAAGCCCAGACAAATAAAGTTGTTTAATTTAAATAAATTGCTGTCATAGCTAAATGAGTGCATTTCACATTACTTTTGGGTTGTAATCGTATTATAATTCTCACATGAATGTCATGCTGAAAATGCTGTATGTTCATGTCAATGCCACTCAAAAATAATTAGAATTTAGTTGCTAGTAGAATAACATTACAATGCAAAATGTCATGTGTAGAATCATTTGTCATTTTGCAACTAAACCTCCCTTGCGCTGCTTTATAACACCTTTTGCATAGTGGTTTCTCTGTGCTGGCCCTCATCTGCTCTGTAAGCAAAATATTTTCCGTTGTTCCCCACGATTACATTGGGGAGGGGACTGTGGATCGTTCTCAGTCCTTTCGTTAGGCTAACGCGATATCTCAGACAGCACTGGCCTGATTTTGATGAAACTTGGGTGAATGAATTGTCTTGCCATAGAGATCCGGATTTACAAAATTACACCGTTTGGCCCAAGTCAGGAGCTATAGTAATTAACTGAAATTTGTGTCACACCAGAGGAAGAGGCGATGCTAGAGTGGGAACTGGGCCCAAAATCTGTCTTCTCCAGCAGGTGGTGATTTTTCTTTGCCACGTCACAGGGAGTGGATTAGGTTAAAAAAAAATCTAAACTCAGTTTTTTTTTTGTATTTGTGCTTTACTAATTATATTTGACTACCTTTACTTCACTACCTTCCTAAAGAAAATGTACTTTTTATTCCATACATTTTCCTTGACATGAAAAAGTTATTTCCAATGCTTAGCAGGATAGGAAAATTGTCCAATTCACACACTTGTCAAGATAACATCCCTGGTCATCCCTACTGCCTCTGATCTGAAGGACTTGCGGATCACAAATGCTTACACCGCACCAAAACCGGCTGCAAATTGATTTTGGCCTCCCCCACCAAACGCGATCACGACACGCAGGTTGAAATATCAAAACAAACTCTGAACCAATTGTATTAATTTGGGGACAGGTCGAAAAGCATTAAACATTTATGGCAATTTAGCTAGCTAGCTTGCAGTTGCTAGCTAATTTGTCCTGGGATATAAATGTTGAATTGTCATTTTACCTGAAATGCATAAGGTCCTCTACTCTGACAAGTAATCCACAGAAAACGGTCAACCGAATCGTTTCTAGTAATCTATCCTCCTCCCAGGCTTTTTCTTCTTTGGACTTTATATGGAAATTGGCATCTAACTTTCATAGTTACCACGACGACCGACCAAACTCAGTTCATCTTTCAATCACCCATGTGGGTATAACCAATGAGGGGATGGCACGTGGTTATCTGCTTCTATAAACCAATGAGGAGATGGGAGAGGCAGGACTTGCACCACATTCAGCGTCACAAATAGTACCGACTTCTATTTTAGTGAAGCAATTCTTTTTAAACTATTTTTTGCCGGATTTAAAATTTCCAACATTTTGGTTTGGCTATTTGTTAGTCAGCTTGTCTATAATTCGATACATGCAGCTTCTCTTCTGTCATTATATGTTGCCCGAGAAGACTGAATAAACCGTTGCTCACCAGAATGTCATAAATCAGTAGAATGAATGCCTCCATCTAGTTGATATGGGTAAAGTTCTCTTTCAGCTCTGCTTCTTTCACGGAGCAAAGCCATTTAGGGGCTTGGTTTCAAATGTTTGTGTTATTGCATTTTATAAGATTTTCTGTGCAAAATTTCCAAATTACATCATTTTGACTGGTTGAAAGGAAATAGAAAGCTGTGAGAATTACCTAACATGTTTCTGGTAAGATTTCATTTCAGCTTGGATGCATATTTTGTGCTTTTATGATACTAATAAAGATAGCACCTCTACAGATGGTATCTAACTGTGCATTCGCATTATCTCAAGATGCTGAAATAAATCCTCTTTCCCAACTCCTGTTCCAGGGTCAAAATTTAGCCTACATTTGGTGTATCATTTTACTGTAAGAAATGCTTACTTCTGCAGGAGTTATATTAAGGCTATGTGAGAGATTATAGACCTATAGTCAGTGTCCAGATATCAGTTTCCAATTAACCCATCTGAACAATAGGCTACAGTTCCCTTGATGTGACATAGTCCTATTTGAAGTCCCCGTCTTGTGACTCAAATTTGTATAGCGCCTCACAATCGCATGCTATCATCCTATTTTACCACTTCAACAAATATTTTCCCAAACGTTACTTTTCTGGCCCTCCCTTTATTTTCAACTCTCCATTTTGCAGCTTATCTTATTGAATTAAACTCCTACTTTTTTGCCTCCATGGATTGACTAACTTTTTCTGCCTGTTCCTAAAAGCATTTGGCGATTGGAGTATAGGCTATTTGGTGCATGTACAGTTAGGCCCTAAAGCTTATGAACTAATGCCAGATAGCCTAAAATAATGAAAGAAAAGCCGAGCAGGTGTGTTTAACTGATCCAGCTGCTTCTCTCCTCAGGTGCGTCTGATGCTGGTCCTGGCCCCAGTCATGTGCATCCTGTCAGGCATTGGTGTGTCCCAGGTCCTCACAACTTACATGAAGAACCTGGATATCAGCCGGCCAGACAAGAAGAGCAAGAAGCAGCAGGACGCCACCTACCCCTTCAAGAACGAGGTAAGAGAGGAAGGATACTTCAAATTGTATTTGTCACATGCGCCAAATATAACAACCATGCTATCTACAAGGGTTACCGGTACCAAGTCAATGTGCAGGGGTATGGGGTAGCTGAGGTAATATGTACATGTAGGTAGGGGTAAAGTGACTATGCATTGATAATAAGCAGAGTAGCAGCAGTGTGTGTGAATGTTTGTTTATATTACTGAAATGCAGCACTGAGAATGTATCCATTGCTACTGGATGTCATTCCAACTTTTGGTAAGGGCTGATAAGGGACCTCTAGTGAGATCTAGGCCCGGTCCAGTAACAACCGTTAAACCCTAGACACTTGTATAGATCTGAAAGTCTTTCTAGTATTTGTTCCACTGATATCCTGTACCATTTTGTCTACCAGGTGGCCAGTGGGATGATTCTGGTCATGACCTTCTTCCTCATCACTTACACCTTTCACTCCACCTGGGTGACCAGCGAGGCCTACTCCTCTCCCTCTATTGTCCTGTCAGCCCGCGGTGGAGACGGCAGCCGCATCATCTTTGACGACTTCAGAGAGGCCTACTACTGGCTACGCCACAACACTCCAGTGGATGCTAAAGTGATGTCATGGTGGGATTACGGCTATCAGATAACGGCCATGGCCAATCGAACAATTCTAGTGGACAACAACACGTGGAACAACACACACATCTCCAGAGTGGGCCAGGTGAGGTGTTTTTTGTATTGATGACTTAACATGGGACTGATAAGTGGGAAAATCCTATCATCTGTTAATGGCTGCTTGGTACCTGTGACTGCTGAACTTCAATTAAACTGTTTCTGTTGACCGGTAGGCCATGGCGTCCACTGAGGAAAAGGCCTATGAGATCATGCGGGAGCTAGATGTCAGCTACGTCCTGGTGATCTTTGGTGGACTAACGGGGTACTCATCAGACGGTATGTCTACAAAGCCAGTGGAAACTATCAATGCCCATCACTTTGTTGAATTATTACAGCTTCTTATTATTACAGCATTTTAACATATTTCATATTACATTATTTAACTCATTACATTATTTAACTTAGTTGTCAATGCCTAATACATACATTAGATGGAGCACCTTTTGCATGTCCATAAATAAATTTGAATGTCAATCATGCTTTAGGTCTGCTAACACTTCCTCTATCCTCTGTGCAGACATTAACAAGTTCCTGTGGATGGTGCGTATAGGTGGTAGCACAGACACAGGGAAGCACATCAAGGAGCACGACTACTACACCCCCACTGGAGAGTTCCGTGTGGACCGAGAGGGCTCCCCCGTCCTGCTCAACTGCCTCATGTACAAGATGTGCTACTACCGCTTCGGGCAGGTCTATACAGAGGCCAGTGAGTAACCCTGCATGATTATAATCCATATGGCAGGTCTGCTCCGAAACTATCTAGTATCAGGTATGCTTGTCTGACATCATCCTCTATCCCTTCAAACTAATATCCTATTTCTCATGATTTTTCAATGATTTCCTGAAGTATCAGAATAGCATTATACCTCATAACATGTCTCCACAGAGGACTGTGTGAAAATATTATATTCCTCTTCATCATCTTGGCCCTAGTCCTGATTTTCTAACCCTTGTTCCAGAGCGCCCCCCTGGCTATGACAGAGTACGAAATGCTGAGATTGGCAACAAGGACTTTGAGCTGGATGTGCTGGAGGAGGCCTACACTACAGAGCACTGGCTGGTCAGGATATACAAGGTAAACTTTCTTTCTGTGACTACTGTCTTACTCTCCTCTGTATTTATTCAGTCCCACCCGTAGAGTACCAGGCCATTCCAGGGGGTTATTTATATGAAATGTCTCTAGTTGAATGTGTTTTCACCTTATCGGCTCAGGTATTCGAGCCAGCGACGTCTCCGTTACTGGCCCAACACTCTAACTACTAGGCTACCTGCCATTACATGTAAACCCCTCAAACTCCACTCTGGACCTCGAAGCCAGTCACACTGCATTTATTTCATTGTTCCTCCCCTAATCAGGGACTGATTTAGACCTGGAACACCAGGTGGGTATAATTAATTATGAGGTAGAACAGAAAACCAGCAGGCTACGGACCTCTTAGGGTAAGAGTTGAATACCCCCTGATGTAGACACTTATTTTAAACACATTATTAACACTGTCCTGTGTTTACCCCCTTGAGGTGAAAGATCTGGATAACCGAGGGCTCTCACGGACGTAAAGCCCTCCAACCCGTCATCGTTCATGCACCTCTTTTAGCACACAGCACTGAAAAGCCTTCCCCTGTGGTCTAACTTTTTCATTTTGTTTGTAGAATTATTTTTTGTTTTTTGTACTTACCAATGTGGAGTCTCTCTCGTCTGGGAATGGAAGGAGGTAGTGTTTCATAATGTCCAATCAAATATCAAGGAGTGATTTCTGCAATCAGTGGCCAAAAGAACGAGCTTTGAATTTTTACAATTTGGTCAATTAAAGGAGGCATAAATGTGACAAAATGGCATGTTGTCTGTCATTTTTTTTGTTTTGAATTTTCTTTGCACAGTACAATGCATTCTTTGGCATATTTGTTTTCCCCAAAAGCTTTATAGGAGTCAAGATTTGGCAACCTTTTCAACTCACAAATTGTTTTGATGATTTTGCTTACTGAATACCAAGACAATGGCATGATTTGAACTGTGGGGGGAAAAGTACTATATATGCAGTGGTAACTGTGGTCACATTTCACAGAAAAGGAACACAGGTTTTTCTAAATGGGTCACCTACACTGTATATAGCTGCAGTTTCTCAAGGTTCAAAAGCCTTGTTCACATTGGCAGTTTAAGTGACACTTTTTAAAGAAATGCATATCCAATTCTAATGTTCTTTTTCCTGCAGTCTGATCAGCCAAAAACACATGACATTACAAGCCAATTAGTATAGACTGTTATTTGGCACATCTTGTTGCTTGCTCGCTACTCTGAAAGTTCGACAAGAACATGTGGTAGCTAACTAGCTTGTGAATTGTTTACATACAAATTAGTGAATGTGTTAAAGCTTAACAGATAGCTAGTTGACAGCTGTGGCTATCCAAAAAAATTACTATTTTTGAAAGTTGGTTCATCTTATCTTTTGATGCATAGTGTTCTTACACTATGATTTTAACATTCAAAGCAACTGGGAATGTCCATGGCAGGCATTGTCACAGCCTGCTACATAACTCCGTCATTTGTAACTCACTGTTTGGACAGTCAGTATTCCAAAACGGATTTGAGCAATAAGGCCTGCAG
This sequence comes from Oncorhynchus mykiss, assembly GCF_013265735.2. NCBI lineage: Eukaryota > Metazoa > Chordata > Actinopteri > Salmoniformes > Salmonidae > Oncorhynchus > Oncorhynchus mykiss. Next base: position 31,933,410 of record NC_048576.1, read on the forward strand.
TGTGAACAACGCTTAAACTAGAACTGACTGCATTGTAGCAAAATTAACTCTTAATAAAATATTTTCATATGTACCCCTGACAAGTGAACACTTGGATATGGTCGTTTAAATAAATCCATAGAATGTTGGATTTGCGTATAGTAAGACGTTTGTCCAAATTCTATAGCAATATAGAATGGGAAAGCGGCCATGCGTTTAGAAACTGCAGTAAATAAAACCTAATAAACATCTGTCTTGTCCGGAATTGGAGTCTATGCAGACCCGTGCGCCAATCAGAACCACGGTAAGCCTATATGCAAATAAGCCATTTGCCACACGGGCCTTTCATTATTCACTTTGAGCTGGACTGCTTGTTAATAGGCAGTGGCATCATTCGAACGCGTTCGCCAAAAAAACACAATACACCTGAATGGATTTTTGTAAATTCCACAGGAGTCCTCTTACATTTGGGAACTTAACAGCCTACCTTTTCATGGCTGTTTAATCAATAGGACTATCGCTCCCTCGGTTGCTGAATCACGTCAACAACAAGATCAATTAATGCTAGCCAGAGCCAGATGAGCTAAAATGTAATGAGGGAACATTAGATTAACGTATCTAGTTGGCTGTCAAAATTGCACTGATTAACAATGGGGAATAGTAGCCTCCTTGTCCTTCTGCAGTTTGCTTCCCAATGCATGCTTGTTTTGACAACTGAATGGAAACTTGCTAACACGTCCGATGCCAAATACAGTTGATGACAACTAAGAGATATGCTAACTATGGATAACAGTCATTCAAGTTCAGCATAGCTAGAAAAGCAATTCACATTTCTTGCTAGCTAACCAAATGAGCTGTAGCCACCTAAAAACGATATGAGAGGGTAAAGTTGGTCACTCGCCCACCCCTCCAATGACTTAGCAGCTTGCTAATGTTAGGCTACTTATTTTTAGCTGGCTAAATAAATAGCTAGCTACATAAATAGATAAACTAGCCTAGGGGTGTCAAACTCAATCAGCGCACGGGCCATATATAAAAAAAATATACTATGAATTATAGGGCCAGACATAGCATATTTGCTTTTCCCAAAAAATTGGGCATTGATTTCATTAGAAAAAAATGTCCCTTTTATCATGTCCACTTATGTACGTAGGATGCTCTATATAGCATTTTAACATATTAAAACAAAATAGATTTTTGCTTTTGCCTTTGCTGTTATGCTTTCAGACCCTAATCAAAAAGTATTTAACAACTCCAAATAACATCGTTTTTTTAATGTACACTGCAAGGATCAGCGGTGCGGTTGAATGCAGCATTGCTGTATGATGCACTCAATGTATTGTATTTGAGTAGCCAGCCTAGGCTACTGCTCAGATGTATTGTATTTGAGTAGCCAGCCTAGGCTACTGCTCAAATGTTGCTGTAATAGGCCTAACGTTACATGTTTATCCTTTGCATGGTGTTTTGGTGCAGGTTTAGTTTTTTGGTTATTCATTGTCAAACTTTAAAAACCAAAGCCAACCTGCAACATTTTAGTAGCCTAGCCATACTGTGGCATGTCTGTAAACGGGACCCACGAAAGCAGTGCAATTGAAGTTTAATTCACCGACTCATTTATACTCGCGTGTTTGTCCTATTCGGCCCGCGGTCCTTGTGTTTGACGCATGTGCGATAGCCTATTCGCCACGTTATGACTGAGTTGTGATCATTGCCCTTGCTAGTTTGATTGTATTGACATTCCCAGCCTTAGTCGTCCGTTTTTGTTCAAAATATTGAGTCATTGAAACTGAAACAGTGCATCCCGAATGGGTAGACGCAGCAAACAATCTACCAGGCCAGCTGTGATTTACAACCTGAGCAATATTTATTCTACAAAACTTAGTCCACTCTGTTTGTTACAGATTCTAGTTTTGAGAACAGAACACTATTGAGAGCAAATGTTTCATCAATGAGAAAATGTGCAGAATGTTGGCCAAAATCCATATTGGTCCATCTTCTCCCACTGCCTGCCACTGGGCTTCCTCTCAACATATTTGGTGATGAATGGGAATGCCAACCGGTTGCTTTATATTTATACATCTGCTGAAACATCGGACTCATTGTTCTGTGTATGCAGTCTCTGAACTAAATGTCAAACCACAGCTCCACCCCAAGGAAAATGACTGACTGCAGTAACACAACCAACCATGTGGATAAACGGCAGTAAGATTTACAGTTACCCTGACTCTAACCTTTTAACGTAACTCCTACATTTAACCTTAATGCTAAACCCTGACCCTAACCTAGCTAACGTTAGCCGGCTAGCTAACGTTAGCCACCTAGCTAGAATTCGTAACATGTAATATGTTTTCCAATTCATAACGTTTTGCAAATTTGTAACATATTGTACATTTTTAAAACTCATAACATATTGTTGTTCGTAACATATAATACAAAATTGGTGATTAAATTCATGCATAGCATACGAAACATAACAAAAATGTATTGTCTCGGATTTACATACATATAATATGAAATGCTCTGAGACCAGGTTGACCACTCACCAGCCTGGATAAACCAGACTGAACTTTTCACTCTTCTTCACAAAACACAATTTATAGACAGACACATTTCTTGTGTTTAGAATTCCATCATAATGATGACTATTGAATCCTGCAGATGAAGAATCAGATGTGCCTTTTGGAAAAAAATGTGACTTTACAAATCTTTTTTTTTTTTAAGTATGGAAAAGAGTGAAATAGGAAAATTGGCAAGTATAATTCAAGGAGAGATGTTTGATGACATGATCTTTCAATAATGACACTTGATGTGGTATACACATTCCCCACCCAATAAATATTTGACCAGTGGTGTAAAGTACTTATGTAGCTTTTTGGGGTATCTGTGCTTTACTATTTATATTTCTAACAACTTACTTTTACTTCACACATTTTCTCTGACACCCAGAAGTACTTGTTACAATTGTAATCAAATCAAATTGTATTTGTCATATGAGCCGAACACAAAAGGTGTAGTAGACCTTACCGTGAAATGCTTGCTTAGAAGCCCTTAACCAAGAATGCAGTTTTAAGAAAATATAATTCAATCTATTATATCCGGGTGGCCATTTGATTAATTGTTCAGCAGTCTTATGGCCTGGAGGAAGAAGCTGTTAAGGAGCCTTTTAGACCTAGACTTGGCGCTCGGTAATGCTTAGCAAGACAGAAAATGGTCCAATTCACGCACTTATAAAGATAACATCCCTGGGCATCCCTACTGCCTCTGATATGGCAGACTCACTAAACACAAATGCTTCATTTTTAAATGATGTCTGAGTGTTGGAGTGAGCCCCTGGCTATCCGTTAACATAAAGACAAATTGGTACTTCTGCTTTGCTTAATTTAAGGAATTTGAAATTATTCAAACTTTTGATACTTAAGTATATTTTAGCAATTGCATTTACTTTTGATACTTAAGTATATTTAAAACCAAATACTTTAAAACGTTTACTCAAGTAGTATTTTACTGGGTGACTTTCACATTTGCTTGAGTCATTTTCTATTAAGGATCTTTACTTTTACTCAAGTATGACAATTGGGTACTTTTTCCACCACTATATTTGACAATATCAGAATTTTTCAAAATGCACATACAGAATATGGTTCTTTGTTGCAAGGGTTCAATTGTTTACTTAGGTTGTTGGTGATTGTTTCAGAGAAATTAAGTGAATCCTTACCTACGTAGTTGTGGCTTGTGCTCTGTCACAAATGTGGTCGGCGGGTGGGTAGCATGCCTTGGTGGAGGTGTACCTTTATATTAAGAAGGTTTTACTTAGTATAATTGGTAAGAGATGAGCTGTATTAAGCATTCATCTTTGACACACCTCAACAGGCTCTAAACACCCCTGTAACTGACATGCAATCCCAAGATGGTGGTGTTGAGTCCCAAAGGCAAAGAGGAGCCTTCCAATATGTCAACACTGAAGAGCCATCAGTGCCAGGCTACTACTGCTAGTCCATCCTGAATATGATATTTTCCTGCTTGCTGTTTGGATCAAATGCGTGCAATCAGTCCATAAATGTTAGTCTATAAAATCCTATTTTTTTTAATAGCCTTCATAATGTATGAGCTTTCAGTATGTGTTACGAACACACCTTTATTGCATTGCAATTTCAGGTGAAGAAGAAATTGGCTGAAGGAGATGTGGAAGGGGCAAGGCGAGCATCAGGCACTTCTTTGGGATTCAACGTGTTGGCCCTGACTTTTGGAGTGTGAATTCGGATATACTTCTTTGACAGTTACTATCCTGTCTTTGAAGAAATGTGGATATGGGGTCATGGAATCCAATGCAGCATGTATGCTAATGGTATTTGACAACTTACATGTTCTTCAGCAAAACATTGCCCCTCTCAAAATTAAAGCATGAAATCAAGCATTGTACAGTATATGGGTATATCAATCTCCTGCATATTCTGCTGATCGTTTGTAAATGTTTTTAATGTACAAATGAATAAACTAAATTATAGGTAAAACATCCTCCTAGACTTTACCTTGAAAATGTCAAAAGCACTGCAGCTGGCCACCATTGAGTAATTAATGTGTAAATTATGAATGAATAGTTTATGAAAGAAAAGGAACACATCTCTCAAACTATATTGCATGCCCTTGTAAAAGTGGATTCTATAACTATAGTAACTGTGTGGTTAAACCCTGTTAAACTTAGTTACACTATGTTTCTACATGATGCAACAAAAGTGGTACCAAAAGAACAAACAAATGCAAAGCTTGATTTCATGCTTTAATTTTGAGAAGGGCAAGGTATGCATGGGATACAGTGTTCCTTTTTCTATATTTCCTCAAAGACAGGATAGTAACTGTAAAATAAGTATATCCAAATTCTGATGTCATATATTTCTTTTTGGGGGGCCCGGGGGATGTGTATACCACATCAAGTGTCATTATTCAAAGATCATGTCATCAAACATATCTCTTTCAATTATACTTGCTAGTTCTTTTCCATACTTTTTATAATGATTCATGAAGTCAACATGTGGTTTGACAAAGAGATCAAGAGACTGCATATGTAACAAGGTTGGTTATGTTTTCACTTGACACTGCAGAAATATGCATTTGATGTTTATGTATTCCTATTGGTTGGTTGAAGTTAGATATCAATAATGTGTTATGGCATTGGTCATGCTTGCAGATAGGGAGACATTGGAAATGTAAATTCTTCCCAGTCTGATATTGACATGCAAGCGACGAATTACGAATCTAGGGCCACTAACATATTGTTGTCCTGCACATCTAATGTGCTTCCTTGTGTCTATCGTTAGCATAAACACAAATCAACTGGGATTGCTGGCTGGACAGTGCTTTCGTTAAAAGCACAACGCAAGAGAGTTACGAAGTACAATCACATCTGTTACACTGCTACCGTGACCAGTCTTCTGTTCTTCGCTGGACAGATGTTACACATACACAGATAGAACAATAAACGAGACGTTTCACCAGATGTATAAATCTGAAGCATCCTGTTGGAATTCCCACTCACCACCAAATACGGTGATGAGAGGAAGCCCAGTGGCCAGCACTGGGAGAAGATGGATTTTGGCTGACATTCTGCAAATGTTCTCATCAATGAAACATTTGATCTCAACACAGTGTTCTGTTCTCAAAACTACAATCCGTTACGATCATTGTGGATTACGTTTTTTAGACTTTACCCTTTGCCAAAGTTTCTAAAGGAGTGCAAGGTGCGAATTGAGTTATTGCATACGCGCACTTCAGAGTAGGCGTTTCCTAACAGATATGTGCAAATACCTGCTAGTACGCGCCAATAGGATCTCGTTAGCTCGTGCTTGGTTCTGCCCACCTCCTTGCTTGTTCTGGTCACTATGATACATGTGCTGACATTGGAAATTAAAGGCTGTGGTCCATCTTGGGTTAGTTATAAAAATCTTTGCTGCATTTGTGCAACTTGCAAGAGCAAGCAGAGGAATAAAATGTGACGTTCACTCCTGGAGCCTAAAGTGACCAAATCGGATAAGTGTGTGTTCAAGACAGCAATAATTTGCTGACATGGCTACGCTGGTTGTCATATTAACGACGGGTGTGTGCGCAGAGGTGTAGCTTGAATGGTTGTGAAGCTCGTGCTTCCCATCACTCAGAAGTTATATAGCAGGCGAAGGTGACAACAATGCCTGCCATGGATGTTTGGCAGTTGCTTTGAATGTTAAAAATCATTGTGTCGGGAAAACACTTAAAGCCTCAAAGGATAAGATTATCCAACTTTCAAAACAAGTCATTTTAGGCTAGCCACAGCAGTCAACTAGCTAGCTAGGTATCTGTTTAGCTTTCTAGCACATCACTAATTTGTTTGCAAAAAATTAACAAGCTAACGTTAGTTAGCTACCACATATTCATGTCAAACTGTCAACAGAGTAGCTAGCAAGCAACAAGATATGACATGTAACCAACCGTCTGCAGCTAGAAATATCTGATTCAATGTTCTTTTTGGCTGTTCAGACTGCAGGAAAAATAACAGATTATTATCAGATATGCAAAAAAAATGGGTTTAAGTCACTTCAAACTGCCAATGTGAACAAGGCTTTAGAATCTTGAGTAACCGCAGATATGTTGATGACCAATTTAGAAAAACCTTTGTGGTCCTTTTCTGTGAAATGTTACCCTAAATACCACTGCCTATATAGTACTTTCTCTCCCCTCTTTCACCTTTTTTAAATGTATTTTATTTCACCTTTATTTAACAAGGTAGGCAAGTTGAGAACAAGTTCTCATTTACAATTGCGACCTGGCCAAGATAAAGCAAAGCAGTTCGACACATACAACAACACAGAGTTACACATGGAGTAAAACAAACATACAGTCAATAATACAGTAGAAAAATAAGTCTATATACAATCTGAGCAAATGAGTTGAGATAAGGGAGGCAAGGCAAAAAAAGGCCATGGTGGCGAAGTAAATACAATATAGCAAGTAAAACACTGGAATGGTAGATTTGCAGTGGAAGAATGTGCAAAGTAGAAATATAAATAATGGGGTGCAAAGGAGCAAAATAAATAAATACAGTAGGGGAAGAGGTAGTTGTTTGGGCTAAATTATAGATGGGCTATGTACAGGTGCAGTAATCTGTGAGCTGCTCTGACAGTTGGTGCTTAAAGCTAGTGAGGGAGATAAGTGTTTCCAGTTTCAGAGATTTTTGTAGTTCATTCCAGTCATTGGCAGCAGAGAACCGGAAGGAGAGGCGGCCAAAGGAGGAATTGGCTTTGGGGGTGACCAGAGAGATAAACTTGCTGGAGCGCGTGCTACTGCTTTGGTGACCAGCGAGCTGAGATAAGGGGGACTTTACCTAGCAGGGTCTTGTAGATGACCTGGAGCCAGTGGGTTTGGCGACGAGTATGAGGCGAGGGCCAGCCAACGAGAGCGTACAGGTCGCAGTGGTGGGTAGAATATGGGGCTTTGGTGACAAAATGGATGGCACTGTGATAGACTGCATCCAATTTATTGAGTAGGGTATTGGAGGCTATTTTGTAAATGACATCGCCGAAGTCGAGGATCGGTAGGATGGTCAGTTTTACGAGGGTATGTTTGGCAGCATGAGTGAAGGATGCTTTGTTGCGAAATAGGAAGCCAATTCTAGATTTAACTTTGGATTGGAGATGTTTGCTGTGAGTCTGGAAGGAGAGTTTACAGTCTAACCAGAAACCTAGGTAACCTTTCTACTTCCGGCGCCGACAGAGATGGCCGCCTCGCTTCGCGTTCCTAGGAAACTATGCAGTTTTTTGTTTTTTTACGTGTTATTTCTTACATTAGTACCCCAGGTCATCTTAGGTTTCATTACATACAGTCGAGAAGAACTACTGAATATAAGATCAGCGTCAACTCACCATCAGTACGACCAAGAATATGTTTTTCGCGACGCGGATCCTGTGTTCTGCCTTACAAACAGGACAACGGAGCGGATCCCATGCAGCGACCCAAAAAAACTCTGAAAAAGAGGGAAACGAGGCGGTCTTCTGGTCAGACTCCGGAGACGGGCACACCGTGCACCACTCCCTAGCATTCTTCTTGCCAATGTCCAGTCTCTTGACAACAAGGTTGATGAAATCCGAGCAAGGGTAGCATTCCAGAGGGACATCAGAGACTGTAACGTTCTTTGCTTCACGGAAACGTGGCTCACTGGAGAGACGCTATCCGAGGCGGTGCAGCCAACGGGTTTCTCCACGCATCGCGCAGACAGAAACAAACATCTTTCTGGTAAGAAGAGGGGCGGGGGCGTATGCCTTATGGCTAACGTGACATGGTGTGATGAAAGAAACATACAGGAACTCAAATCCTTCTGTTCACCTGATTTAGAATTCCTCACAATCAAATGTAGACCGCATTATCTACCAAGAGAATGCTCTTCGATTATAATCACAGCCGTATATATCCCCCCCCCCAAGCAGACACATCGATGGCTCTGAATGAACTTTATTTGACTCTTTGCAAACTGGAAACCATTTATCCGGAGGCTGCATTCATTGTAGCTGGGGATTTTAACAAGGCTAATCTGAAAACAAGACTCCCTAAATTTTATCAGCATATCGATTGCGCAACCAGGGGTGGAAAGACCTTGGATCATTGTTACTCTAACTTCCGCGACGCATATAAGGCCCTGCCCCGCCCCCCTTTCGGAAAAGCTGACCACGACTCCATTTTGTTGATCCCTGCCTACAGACAGAAACTAAAACAAGAGGCTCCCACGCTGAGGTCTGTCCAACGCTGGTCCGACCAAGCTGACTCCACACTCCAAGACTGCTTCCATCACGTGGACTGGGACATGTTTCGTATTGCGTCAGACAACAACATTGACGAATACGCTGATTCGGTGTGCGAGTTCATTAGAACGTGCGTTGAAGATGTCGTTCCCATAGCAACGATTAAAACATTCCCTAACCAGAAACCGTGGATTGATGGCAGCATTCGCGTGAAACTGAAAGCACGAACCACTGCTTTTAATCAGGGCAAGGTGTCTGGTAACATGACCGAATACAAACAGTGTAGCTATTCCCTCCGCAACGCAATCAAACAAGCTAAGCGTCAGTACAGAGACAAAGTAGAATCTCAATTCAACGGCTCAGACACAAGAGGCATGTGGCAGGGTCTACAGTCAATCACGGACTACAGGAAGAAATCCAGCCCAGTCACGGTCCAGGATGTCCTGCTCCCAGGCAGACTAAATAACTTTTTTGCCCGCTTTGAGGACAATACAGTGCCACTGACACGGCCTGCAACGAAAACATGCGGTCTCTCCTTCACTGCAGCCGAGGTGAGTAAGACATTTAAACGTGTTAACCCTCGCAAGGCTGCAGGCCCAGACGGCATCCCCAGCCGCGCCCTCAGAGCATGCGCAGACCAGCTGGCCGGTGTGTTTACGGACATATTCAATCAATCCCTATACCAGTCTGCTGTTCCCACATGCTTCAAGAGGGCCACCATTGTTCCTGTTCCCAAGAAAGCTAAGGTAACTGAGCTAAACGACTACCGCCCCGTAGCACTCACTTCCGTCATCATGAAGTGCTTTGAGAGACTAGTCAAGGACCATATCACCTCCACCCTACCTGACACCCTAGACCCACTCCAATTTGCTTACCGCCCAAATAGGTTCACAGACGATGCAATCTCAACCACACTGCACACTGCCCTAACCCATCTGGACAAGAGGAATACCTATGTGAGAATGCTGTTCATTGACTACAGCTCGGCATTCAACACCATAGTACCCTCCAAGCTCGTCATCAAGCTCGAGACCCTGGGTCTCGACCCCGCCCTGTGCAACTGGGTACTGGACTTCCTGACGGGCCGACCCCAGGTGGTGAGGGTAGGCAACAACATCTCCTCCCCGCTGATCCTCAACACTGGGGCCCCACAAGGGTGCGTTCTGAGCCCTCTCCTGTACTCCCTGTTCACCCACGACTGCGTGGCCACGCACGCCTCCAACTCAATCATCAAGTTTGCGGACGACACAACAGTGGTAGGCTTGATTACCAACAACGACGAGACGGCCTACAGGGAGGAGGTGAGGGCCCTCGGAGTGTGGTGTCAGGAAAATAACCTCACACTCAACGTCAACAAAACTAAGGAGATGATTGTGGACTTCAGGAAACAGCAGAGGGAACACCCCCCTATCCACATCGATGGAACAGTAGTGGAGAGGGTAGCAAGTTTTATGTTCCCCGGCATACACATCACAGACAAACTGAATTGGTCCACTCACACAGACAGCATTGTGAAGAAGGCGCAGCAGCGCCTCTTCAACCTCAGGAGGCTGAAGAAATTTGGCTTGTCACCAAAAGCACTCACAAACTTCTACAGATGCACAATCGAGAGCATCCTGGCGGGCTGTATCATAGCCTGGTACGGCAACTGCTCCGCCCTCAACCGTAAGGCTCTCCAGAGGGTAGTGAGGTCTGCACAACGCATCACTGGGGGCAAACTACCTGCCCTCCAGGACACCTACACCACCCGATGTCACAGGAAGGCCATAAAGATCATCAAGGACATCAACCACCCGAGCCACTGCCTGTTCACCCCGCTTTCATCCAGAAGGCGAGGTCAGTACAGGTGCATCAAAGCTGGGACCGAGAGACTGAAAAACAGCTTCTATCTCAAGGCCATCAGACTGTTAAACAGCCACCACTAACATTGAGTGGCTGCTGCCAACACACTGACACTGACTCAACTCCAGCCACTTTAATAATGGGAAATGATGTAAATATATCACTAGCCACTTTAAACAATGCTACCTTATATAATGTTACTTACCCTACATTATTCATCTCATATGCATACGTATATACTGTACTCTATACCATCGACTGTATCCTTATGTAATACACGTATCACTAGCCACTTTAACTATGCCACTTTGTTTACATACTCATCTCATATGTATATACTGTACTCGATACCATCTACTGTATCTTGCCTATGCTGCTCTGTACCATCACTCATTCATATATCCTTATGTACATATTCTTTATCCCCTTACACTGTGTACAAGACAGTAGTTTTGGAATTGTTAGTTAGATTACTTGTTGGTTATTACTGCATTGTCGGAACTAGAAGCACAAGCATTTCGCTACACTCGCATTAACATCTGCTAACCATGTGTATGTGACAAATAAAATTTGATTTGATTTGTAGTTGTTCACATATTCTAAGTCAGAACCATCAAGAGTAGTGATGCTGGACGGGCGGGCAGGTGCAGGCAGCGATTGGTTGAAGAGCATGCATTTAGTTTTACTTGTATTTAAGAGCAGTTGGAGGCCACGGAAGGAGAGTTGTATGGCATTGAAGCTCGTCTGGAGGGTTGTTAACACAGTGTCCAAAGAAGGGCCAGAAGTATACAGAATGGTGTCGTCTGCGTAGAGGTGGATCAGATACTCACCAGCAGCAAGAGCGACATCATTGATTTGATTGGGATCTCTTTTAGTCCCCATTTGGACTAATCTTCCAAGAGTCCTTAACATTAAAATACAATTTATAATACAAAACACACTTTCACATAACACACTATTACAAACATAATTTACTAGCATAATGACCCAATAAATACTCAATCTAAAAAATATTGATTCTTCATCTACTATAGTCCCACAACATTTCTATATACTATATTTAAATTGTTTTAAAATAAATGTTTAAATGATATATTGAAAGGTTTCTAGTTTGCTCAGTTAATTTATTCAATTTCTTTATTGCTCTAAATCAAAATGTTCTTTTGCCTATTTCTCTTTTCTGTCTGGATAACGCATAGATGGTGGACAATCTATTCCTAGTATTCCTAGCTCTCACAATATTTGATGATGACATTTCTCTAAAACAGGCACAACCAAGTCAGAACAGTAGGCTATTTATGTCATCAACGTCTGGCATTCTATGGATTTATGGTGGTTTCAAGACAACTGGGAAAAAACAAGGTTGAATCATGACGTTAGTGATCTTCAGGTCGGAGCTCTATTAAGAGGCCAGAGTTCCCAACTTGGAATTCCGAGTCAGATGACCTTTCAAAACGTATCTTCCCAGTCGGAGTTCCCAGTTGTCTTGAACCACTGAAGTCTGAGATTTCCCAGTTCTGAGTTTCCAGTTGTTTTGAGCGCGACAGAAGTCATGCTGCATTGACAGCATGGCCAATGTAGAATGTTTATCCTTTTAAGCTTGGAAAAGAGACCCTTAAACCCAGACTTGGACCACACACAGTTAGCCAACGATTCCTGATTCACTGTCGAATTTGCGATTTCCAACTTGTTGTGTAATGTTTATGTCCAATAGCGGATAAGCTGCGATACGTTTTCAAAAGGATTTGCGCTAACCAAGGTTGCCAGGTGCACGGTGTATCCTCCGACACATTGGTGCGGCTGGCTTCCGGGTTGGAGGCGCGCTGTGTTAAGAAGCAGTGCGGCTGGTTGGGTTGTGTATCGGAGGACGCATGACTTTCAACCTTCGTCGAGCCCGTACGGGAGTTGTAGCGATGAGACAAGATAGTAGCTACTACAACAGTTGGATACCACGAAATTGGGGAGAAAAAAGGGGTAAAAAAAAAAGGAAGTTAGACCTATACCTCGGGAATAGAACAAAAACAAACACAACAATACACTCAACAATACAATACACTCCTTCACATATCACTTAAGTTGTATAACTTCAATTCAAACCCTCAAAAAACTGAATCCTCCCCCATGTTTTACACACATCTCTCCGTATGAGAGTAATGTAAAACAAAACAAAATAAATTGTAAAACAAAATTTCAACTAACCTAATCAAATTAAAATCAATAAACTAAAAAAAAACTCCACAAATAAAAATAATTTAACCCCTATGGTCATAGGAAAATAGACTTAAAGCAGCATACCCTTAGTTAAAAGCAATGCCCTCTCCCTCTTCACAGTGGTCCAAATTACAAATATGGCTAAGAAACATATTTACCAATTACACAAAATTATCTTGAAGGCAGTATTACATATTACCATAAATTCATTATCCAAATGGCTTTCCAATGCGGGTGATCAAGCCACAACGGAAAGTCATCCGAAGGTCATAGGTCATACAAAACCCTTCAAAGCAGTGTTTTTCACTATATTAAACAAATTGCAAACAATAGTCAACTAGTTCCAAAATGTTTGTATTTCCATGTTCCCAGAACATTCCTTTATCAAAAGAATTTGCGTGTGTAATGAAAACAAACAACTTCCAGGCCTTTAAGTGGGGGAGTGATACTCCCCCACTTAACATATTAGTTTACTAGTTTGGCCCAATCTTGCTTTTCAACATTCATACCCATTCAGTCTTCTGCCAACAGGATCTCATACTACTCAATCCAGCAATCACCCTGGAAACATTCCAGAGAGACAGTGAAATATCAATTTTCCCGGAGAAAACACAAAACACTTAGTTAGTTTTCATTACACTACATTGATTCAGTAACTCAAACGTGAACTATAAACCAAACCTAATGATAATTCCACTGTATCTCAAATCATTAATCATAAGTTTTAATCAACATCAATGTATATGTATGATACAGTGTTTAATTAAGTTAAATCAACTCCTAAAAAGAAACTTGAATCAGCAATCTAATAATTTCAACCTGTTGATATAAATTTAGTAAAAACAATCTTGATTTTTTTTTAAACAAATCTAAAATCTTTCAAAAGTTGACGCTGTCTCATCAGTGTAAAAATCAAAACAAACGTATTATTTTTTTCCCACTCATATCCACAAAGCTTTCATTCCCCAAAGGTCAATACTGTTCAGCACATCCATTAATGATCTTCCTTTAGTCTGTACAGGGTCTGAAGTTCCAATGTATGCAAATGATAGTGATAAATTCATGCAAATAACAAACTACACAAGAACTCACTACTATAATGGTTCAGATGACAAAATTGCTCAGAGACTCATGTTTACATCTCAATAAAATAAAACACAGTCTGCATGTTCCTCAAAAAACAACTACTGATGGAAAAAGCTCCTGGTGGTATCTGATTTTAAGTGCCAAGGCATCATACTTGCTTCCAACCTTTCTTTTAAAAAGCAAACAATAAAGGAACTCAAATAACCAAATTCAACCTAGCTAATTTCCCAAAACATATGAAATTGTTTTGACTATTGCGGTAACAACACTATAATTAAAATCTATGATACTCCCCCACTTAACATATTAGTTTACTAGTTTGGCCCAATCTTGCTTTTCAACATTCATACCCATTCAGTCTTCTGCCAACAGGCTCTCATACTACTCAATCCAGCAATCACCTGTAATGACCTGACATTGTTCCACATAATGGAAACATACTATAATGTTAGACTACATGAACTTTCCTGCTCAAATTAACTGCTGTTACTTAAACAATCAAACCAAGAATCAATAACCATCAGAATCTATTCTCACAATGTTTTACAGACTCACAACTTGACGTCCTATTTCTTTTCTCCCAGTGGGCAAAAATATAACCCCTCCCATTTCAACGTTTTTCCTTACCTCTATCGTAAGCTTTAAAACCAAATTTTATAACTTCCTCTTCTCTTTGCTCTTCACACTTATGAAATGTATCCTATTTCTTTAAAAATAACACACGCAGCGCCAAAAATTATAACATCAATAAATCCCGCAACTTCTCTCATACTGGGAAGAAAAAATATAACATGTTCAGACCTTAAGTGCAGTTAAATTTCAAATGTTTCACCCAGACGGAGATAATCCAATATGCGTTTTATAGTTACATCGTTAGGGTAAAATAACCAAAAGTGGACACACTCTAATCAGTTTCTAGAGCTCAATTTCCCAGATTTTGTAGATTATTTTAATAGTGCTTAAAACCTAATCTTTATCAAATTATCCATTTAAGATACCAACTCAAAACCTACGTACGTCTACGAATGGGTGGTTTAAATTGTATCTAAACATTCTCAGCATTACTTTATCAAATCTCTAGTAATTGATTATACACACATATCATTTATCATAATTTCAAATAATTCACAGAATCCATATAAAACTTAAGAAATCTTAGGTACTCACACAGAACTTTAAGGATCACCCACACAGGATTGGTCAGATGTTCACACAGAACTGGTCAGACGTCCACACAGAACATCAGAACATAAAAAGGTTTGCCCACACAGAGTCAACCCTACCCCGCTCACACAGAACGGTCCGACAACTATTACCTAGTGATCCCATAACAAAATACTCACACAGAGTAACCCAGGGCATACCTGGCTAGCACATTTAAAATAATTGGAATTCACCACCTCTGAGGGTCACTTAGACAATCACACAGACGCACAGAATGAGGTCCTTCTTCAAATAGGGCTTCACCAAATGCCGTGTTTTCACCTAGAACGCACAGTCCCTTTGGCCCCTCACTCCGACAGACTTCACCAAATCCCCACTGTGATCAATTCAGTGTCAGGACGGCTCTTGGTCACTCGCAACCGGACAGTGGCAGAGTATATTTTGAGTACACAAACCCTCAGATTACTCTCCCCTGACTCGGCCCTGCTTACGCAGCCAAGGTGCCTTCCTTACAAAGGAATTCACGCTCAGAGTATACGTAACAGGCATAATTAAAAAACTCGACTTCAAATCTGCTCACCTTTTTCTTTAAAAAAAACTCAGTTCGAGATGTGGTATCCACTCGGCTCGCTTCCTCTCAGATCAAAGGTTGGTCCATCTGCTTCGTTCCCGAAGTGTGGTTTCCCTAAGATCCCAAGTTTAGGGGATCCCTCGTGCACAATTTATTTACCTAGATCGTCAGGAACGGTCACCGAGTGAAGATTCACATCCCCTCCTCGTCGCCAAATGTCGTGGAAATTTCCTGTATTTACCAAATCATGAGAGCAAACCACACACAAGTCAGAGTTAGTTATCACAAAGTCCATATTTAATTATATGAGCTCCATCACAACCCGGTGACTCTCGGATCAATTCAGTGTCTATAAATGAATTCTCTGAGAGTCCCTTACACATTGCAACTGAGATCCTTTATAGCAAAGACACACATAGCCAGACAGCATTGGCATAATTTATCGTTCAGCTTTGTCTCCTAAACTATGCTCTTTTCTCAAACTCAGAACCTAAACAAATCAACAGGCATATATCAAATCCATCCTATCTTGACAAGATCACAGAGACACATTGACTGGCACACAGACATTGTGGAGCCAAGAGATACACGCTTGACCCTTTCCCCTCTCTCCGGCCCAAGCAACTTAGTCTTGACAGAGAACAGATACTGCAACCCCGCCACAGTATTATACAAAAATAAACATTCTGATGAGAAGTAACTTATAAACATATGATGAATATAAAACATCTTACCTATGTTACCAACTAATTCAGATTTTTCCCCAACATGCTCCAGATACTCAACTAGTCTAAAGGCCAGTTTTATTGCTTCTTTAAATCAGCACAACAGTTTTCAGCTGTGCTAACATAATAGCAAAAGGGTTTTCTAATGATCAGTTAGCCTTTTAAAATGATCAACTTGGATTAGAAAACACAACGTGCCATTTAAACACAGGAGGGAAGGTTGCTGATAATGGGCCTCCATACTAGAGGTCGACCGATTAATCGGAATGGCCGATTAATTAGGGCCAATTTCAAGTTTTTATAACAATCGGAAATTGGTATTTTTGGACACCGATTTTTATTTGTTTATACCTTTATTTAACTAGGCAAGTCAGTTAAGAACACATTCTTATTTTCAATGACGGCCTAGGAACGGTGGGTTAACTGCCTTGTTCAGGGGCAGAACGACAGATTTTTACCTTGTCAGCTCGGGGATTTAATCTTGCAACCTTACGGTTAACTAGTCCAACACTCTAACCACCTGCCTTACATTGCACTCCACGAGGAGCCTGCCTGTTACGCGAATGCAGTAAGAAGCCAAGGTAAGTTGCTAGCTAGCATGAAACTTATCTTATAAAAAACAATCAATCATAATCACTAGTTAACTACACATGGTTGATGATATTACTAGTTTATCTAGCATGTCCTGCGTTGCATATAATCGATGCGGTGCGCATTCGCGAAAAAGGACTGTCGTTGCTCCAACGTGTACCTAACCATAAACATCAATACCTTTCTTAAAATGTACACAAGTATATATTATTAAACCTGTATATTTTGTTAATATTGCCTGCTAACATGAATTTCTTTTAACTAGGGAAATTGTGTCACTTCTCTTGCAATAGAGTCAGGGTATATGCAGCAGTACGGGACGCCTGGCTCGTTGCAAACTAATTTGCCCGAATTTTACGTTATTATGACATAACATTGAAGGTTGTGCAATGTAACAGGAATATTTAGACTTATGGATGCCACCCGTTAGATAACCGTTAGAACGATTCCGTATTTCACTGACAGAATAAACGTTTCGTTTTCGAAATGATAGTTTCCGGATTCGACCATATTAATGACCAAAGGCTCGTATTTCTGTGTGTTATTATGTTATAATTAAGTCTATGATTTGATATAGCAGTCTGACTGAGCGATGGTAGGTAGCAGCAGGCTCGTACGCATTCATTCAAACAGCACTTTTGTGCGTTTTGCCAGCAGCTCTTCACAATGCTTCAATCATTGAGCTGTTTATGACTTCAAGCCTATCAACTCCCGAGATTAGGCTGTGTAACCGATGTGAAATGGCTAGCTAGTTAGCGGGGTGCGCGCTAATAGCGTTTCAATCGGTGACGTCACTCGCTCTGAGACTTGGAGTAGTTGTTCCCCATGCTCTGCAAGGGCCGTGGATTTTGTGGCGCGATGGGTAACAATGCTTCGAGGGTGGCTGTTGTCGATGTGTTCCTGGTTCGAGCCCAGGTAGGGGCGAGAAGAGGGACGGAAGCTATACTGTTACATTGGCAATACTAAAGTGCCTATAAGAACATCCAATAGTCAAAGGTGAAATACAAATGGTATGAAATACAAATGGTATAGAGAAAAATAGTAATCCTATAATAACTACAACCTAAAACTTCTTACCTGGGAATATTGAAGACTCATGTTAAAAGGAACCACCAGCTTTCATTAGTTCTCATGTTCTGAGCAAGGAACTTAAACGTTAGCTTTTTTACATGGCACATATTGCACTTTTACTTTCTTCTCCAACACTTTGTTTTTGCATTATTTAAACCAAATTGAACATGTTTCATTATTCATTTGAGTCTAAATTGATTTGATTGATGTATTATATTAAGTTAAAATAAGTGTTTCTTCAGTATTGTTGTAATTGTCATTATTACAAATAAATTAAAATAAAAAACTAGGCCGATTAATCGGTATCTGCTTTTTTTGGCCCTCCAATAATCGGTATCGGCGTTGATAAAATCATAATCTACTCCATACGCCTATGTAGATATTCCATTAAAAATCAGCCATTTCCAGCTACAATAGTCATTTACAACATTAACAATGTCTACACTGTATTTGTAATCAATTTTCTGTTATTTTAATGGACAAAAAATGTGCTTTTCTTTCAAAAACAAGGACATTTCTAACTGACCCCAAACTTTTGAATGGTAGTGTATATATTGAGGGCTGATTATGTTTTGGAAATGTGAAGATAGGAATTCCAAAGTAGGAACCTCTGTATCTGATAGAAAATTGCTTATGTGTGGTGTGGCAGTGGGGAAGGTGAAGGTTATCGCAGTGTTCTGTGTTGTATGCATGGATTTGGAAATTAACCTGGAAGAATCCATTGGAGGGTTTGGTCAGGATATCTAGGAGGTATGTGTATTTGTAGATGAAGGTTGCAGTATATTAATGTTGTAAATGGACATGAGAGTTTTTTTTAAACAGGAGCCAAGTAGTTAAGAGGAGGTTGCTATCTTGCAAATTTGGGATGATGTGTAATTTGTGTTAGGTAGGAAGTGTATGTACTGGCTCACACAATATTGTAGCAAATGAGATATGTGTAAATTAAACTGTATTATAGTGTCACATTTGCTCCTGCAACGCCCTCTACTGCTCATCCTGTGTCTCCTTGACCTGCCGCCACTCCCCCAGTACTCTCTCCCTCTGTGTGTGTGATTGTGTGTGGGGAGACAGGTGTGCTGGAGTCAGAGCAGATCCCCACCAGCTGCAACCTGTTCCGTAATCAAGACCTCTACAAATACTCAGCCCTGCCACTTCCACACTGCCAGATTGTAATCTCTGCTCAGTCAGGCGGTTTCTAGCCATATGTTATTATTCAGATCCTGTTGTGCCCGTTTTCCCTGCCTGACGCTGTTTTCCTCTCCACAACAGTTCTGCCCGCTCTGACTCTGGTCCCTGTCTCCAGTTCTATGTCTCGTCATCCTGCTACTCTGTCCTGGATTCCCAACTCTATTACTCCCTTGGATTCCCCTCCGGACCTACTTACCCTGTTTCAACCCTTCTTGCTCCAGACTCCAGCCTCAGCCTCTGAAGGTCAGAGCTTCCCCTGACCTGCACTCCATCTCCGCCTTGTTTCAATAAATACCTTGGTTACATCATCTCACTCTCCTCGTCTGAGCCTGCTCTGGGGTTCCCCTGTTCCACTCCGCGAAACATATAGCGTTAGGAAGCAAGCCTGATGAACCAAAACCACTCATCTGTCTGATGCCAATGGACTTCAGCACTTTAATGCCGACAAAGCACTTTCAGACTCATGTACGCTACTTTACCATTTTAGGATTTCTATGTTCAGTATTTCACACACACACACACACACACACACACATATTCTATATAATGTTATTATGTTTATCTATTGATCATCTTTACACTTTGTGTTGCTCTTATAAACAAACTATATATTTAAGGTGTGTGTGTGCATGCTATATTTAAAGCCAATTTATGCTTAATCCGCAGGGATGGCAATTGCGGAGCATCCGGAGGCATGCAGAGACCACATACCACATTGCTGTTTCCTCCCAAATGTTTAACAATGCGGAGGGCTCCGCATTGACATGATTGGTTGACTGTAGGTGAGGGCCAGAGGTCCTATATAAAGAACTCACTTCCTTGACAACTTCCTTTACAGCAGCTCTGTGCTGCTCTGCAAAGCACGAGAAGTATGAATGCCTTGACTTCTGCAGAGGCCGTACCACTGTAAATGCTGCACAGCCAATGCAGACGTTGGATTGACCATGCACCGCCTTTAACCCCTTCAGAGGGTACGACACAGTCTGACACATCTCACTCTCTCACACACACACACAGAGGTTAGACCCTTCAGGTACATATTGGGAAACACACACTGCCCCCTTACCTCACTCTCACACACACACAGAAATAAAGCTCATAAGATTCTCGGTGCAGAATTTAAGCCTTTCTGTGAGCTCATCCATTCCTGTGTGCGTGTTACCTGTAGGAATTGGTCTAGATGATGCAGCAGCTCCATGTCTATGGATGTTATTCTCTACTGAACATGTGTGGGATATGAGGGATTGTAAATCCAGCGTCTATGGAGAATGAAGATTATACACAGAGTCAAATGCAAAGTCAATTTAGCTAATCGCACATTACACACTGCACCTGTCTCTCTCTAGAAAAACAGGGAAATCTGGCATTATACTCTTGTATATACAGAGCCATACCATGCAAGGCAAGGAAGGGCAGCAGTGTTGTGCCAGCCTATATGTGATGTGTCTCAATCTCACCCATACGCAGTATGCCCACCTATTTCTCTATACTAATTACCATTGAGAATGATTGAACAATTCAGCGATCTTAATTCCTTTAATCTCTGCCATTGGTAGGTGGAGGGAAGGACCAGCTATAGCTTGCTACATACACCATATAGACAATTGATAATGAATCTATACTCACCTGATGGCAGAGAGGGTAATGTTCAAAACTTGGTATGTCAAGCCGTGTTAGCTGGGGCTGGATAGTCTTGAGCGATCCTTGGACAGTGTACACATACACCTGACAGCTAGCTAGCTTTAGCTCGATGTTTGGTGGTTTTTAATATAAGTCTTGTCTGTCAATACATCTACCAAGCATTGAAGGCATGCAGCTAGCTAGCTAAATAACTAACGTTATTATAACTAACCTGGCGAAAGCTAGCTTGAGTGATGGTCAGGTAAGTAACGTTAGATAGAGTCACACAGATTCTACTTTGAAACCGCTAGAACACATACCCTGTGGCAGGCCCTCCTCCCCAGGCCCACACTGTCTCTGTTCATTAATTCAATCTTGTGAACGACATTGAAAAATAAATGAATTCATGCAGTCAAAATTATTATCCATCTTAGTAGTTAAAGTTTGGGTTCTACTAAGCTATAGTACATGGACTTGTTTTAAGGTCATACCAAGGATAATTTTGCAATGTGATTTTGAATTTTAAGACCCAATGAAGTATCAAAAAATATTTCAAATGGTGGACTCCAAGTTGTAGAAACATCTCACGGATGATCAATGGAAACAGAATGCACCTGAGCTCAATTTCAAGTCTCATTTTCTATTTTGTAAAATGTTATTAACACATTTCCTTTAAAAACAGCTCATACATTTTTTACATCATTTCATACATACAAACGGCAACAAAGCATAAAACACAGCATTTGAAAGTTACATTTAAATTTGTTAAAATGTACATGTTAAAATTACATTAAAATCAATAAAAACAACATAGCATACTTGTAATTACCATCTTCACACTTGGTTATGAACGCAGCAATACACAATTGATCTCGGTCAATAAAGCAGCATGTAGGTGATTCTGAAGTTGGATTACCGTAAGGGCGTTAATCAGTCTATACATTTTTTTTTATACAAGTTATGTCAAATGTTGTCTTCCTCTCTGGTCTGGGTGTAGCAGTCAGACAGTATTTTAGGAATTCTATTATGGTTCAAACATTCAAAAGTACAGACGTATGCCTTCATCGCAGATGAACCCGCCCAAACCTCCTCCAAATTGTCCTATGACCTAATCTCGAGACATTCGATTGGCTAAATTGAGTTTTCCCGACAACATCTCGACCAATCTCATTTTCCGTAATACAGCGCCAATGTTGAATCGGGGTTTGTTTTGCGAGGGACGTTTTAGCTGGCGGTTTTTATTTTTGTCTACAATACATTGAATCAGAAGGTAAGCGCGATTTGAAATTGTCTACTATTATCTACTTTGCTATTGAAATGGACACCCGTATTTTGAAGTTTTTCAGCTAGCTAATACATTTAGCCAGTTTAATCTACGTTTTGCAAGCCAACGTGGTCGAAAAAACGGCTTTCGGCTAGCTATCTAACAATACTAATATCAAAGAGTATTATTATTATCATTATTACTAGAGGCTAAGCTGCTAGTTAGGTGGGTAACTAGCCATATAGATGACTAAACAGAGAAGACATTTTAGTAGTCAGCTAACGTTATACAAGCTGAATTCCTTTGTAAAACACATTTTTTTCCCCTGGCTTTTTAACTATTTATTCATGCTCTGTTACTGAACAAGTATATTTGTAAATATTTAGGGGGTCTGCCATTTGTGACACCAATGACAATGGATACAGTTACACGAAAGAACACCAACTTCAAAAAGGTAATGTAGCTCTTTTTTTCTCTCTTTTTTCTGTTAGGCCTACTACTTTTTTGTACAATGTATTATTTCTTGTTTCTTTGTCCTGTCTGCTATTATTAGGGTAACAAAGAGAATGCCAGACCAGCAAGTGGAACCACTAAGCCCTT
This sequence comes from Oncorhynchus mykiss, assembly GCF_013265735.2. NCBI lineage: Eukaryota > Metazoa > Chordata > Actinopteri > Salmoniformes > Salmonidae > Oncorhynchus > Oncorhynchus mykiss. Next base: position 31,956,084 of record NC_048576.1, read on the forward strand.
TATTACCAGAGCTGCTCCTACTAAAACAGTGGCAGCTCCATCTGCCCCTCTGCATTCCAAGAGCAATAAAAAGGATGACTTGGGAAAGGGAGAAGATGCTCTGAAGAAGGTCAAGATGGCAACAGCTGGCGATACAAAGAGACGCAACACTTTCAGCCAAACCTTACTCACCAAACAGGCTGTCAGACAGAGAAAACTGGTTGCAGAGGCCTCAGAGCCAGCTACCGTCCCAGCTAAACCTGTCCCTGGCACCTACAAAGGCAAGGTTGTCCAATCCAAAATAAGCTCCTTCAGGAAGCCTAGTGGCCTGGAGGGAGGGGTAGAAAGCAAAGCTGCTACCAAGACCTCGGCACCCAAAGCTGAAAGCCAAAGGCCTGGGAATTTGACAAAGATCAGGCCCAAAGCTGTTGATGACTTGCCTCAGCGTTCCATGTTCAAGCCCCCTCAAATATGTCAACCCTCAAAATCCAAGTCTGTGTCCAATGGGCCTCCTCCAGTCTCCAAGTGCCCAGCCACATGCCGTCCAACAGGCTTTTGCTCTGCAGTCCCTCCTGCCAGAATGGCTCTACTTACCACAGCTCTCCAAAGTTCCAGTAGGTCTGCCATGACATCAAAGGGGAAAGAGCTGCCACAGAGAACCAAGCCTAAGATGACAACTGACAAAGTTCGCAAGCCTCTGGTTGCCAGCACCCTAAGCCAGTACAGGGCTACCACAGAGACTGCTGAAGAGAAAAGGTTTGTCATTTTTGTTTAACATTCTTGAATTGTCCAATAACTGATATTTTTGGTACTTTTGTCTACTGCTCAAAATAGTTGTAACCAGTGGTGTAAAGTACTTAAGTAAAAATACTTTAAAGTACTACTTAAGTAGTTTTTTGGGTTATCTGTACTTTACTATATATATATTTTTGACAACTTTTAATTTAACTTTTGAATTCCTAAAGAAAATAATGTACTTTTTACTCCATGCATTTTCCCTGACCCGCAAAAGTGCCCATTACATTTTGAAATCTTAACGGGTCAGGAAAATGGTCCAATTCACACACTTATCAAGACAACATCACTGGTCATCCCTACTGCCTCTGATCTGGTCAATCAATAAACACATGATTTGTTTGTAAATTATGTCTGCGTGTTGTAGTGTGTCCCCGGTTATGTGTAAATTCATATTTTTTTTAAACTTAAATTGTGCCGTTTTAGTTCATATATATAGATATATAGATATAGATAGATAGATAGATATACTGCTCAAGAAAATAAAGGGAACACTAAATAACACATCCTAGATCTGAATGAAATATTCTTATTAAATACTTTTTTCTTTACATAGTTGAATGTGCTGACAACAATCACACACAAATTATCAATGGAACTCAAATTTATCAACCCACGGAGGTCTGGATTTGGAGTCACACTCAAAATTAAAGTGGAAAACCACACTACAGGCTGATCCAACTTTGATGTAATGTCCTTAAAACAAGTCAAAATGCAGCCGCCAACTCCTGGACAGTCTGTGGTGCAACGTGGCGTTGGTGGATGGAGCGAGACATGATGTCCCAGATGTGCTCAATTGATTTCAGATCTGGGGAACGAGCGGGCCAGTCCATAGCATCAATGCCTTCCTCTTGCAGGAACTGCTGACACACTCCAGCCACATGAGGTCTTGCATTAGGAGGAACCCAGGGCCAACCGCACCAGAATATGGTCTCACAAGGGGTCTGAGGATCTCATCTCGGTACCTAATGGCAGTCAGGCTACCTCTGGCGAGAACATGGAGGGCCCTGTGCGGCCCCCCAAAGAAATGCCACCCCACACCATGACTGACCCACCGCCAAACCGGTCATGCTGGAGGATGTTGCAGGCAGCAGAACATTCTCCACGGCGTCTCCAGACTCTGGCACGTCTGTCACATGTGCTCAGTGTGAACCTGCTTTAATCTGTGAAGAGCACAGGGCGCCAGTGGCGAATTTGCCAATCTTGGTGTTCTCTGGCAAATGCCAAACGTCCTGCACGGTGTTGGGCTGTAAGCACAACCCCCACCTGTGGACATCGGGCCCTCATACCACCCTCATGGAGTCTGTTTCCTGGTGTACTGGCCTCTCTCCTGGTAGCGCCTCCATGCTCTGGACACTACGCTGACAGACACAGCAAACCTTCTTGCCACAGCTCGCATTGATGTGCCATCCTGGATGAGCTGCACTACCTGAGCCACTTGTGTGGGTTGTAGACTCCGTCTCATGCTACCACTAGAGTGAAAGCACTGCCAGCATTCAAAAGTGACCAAAACATCAGCCACGAAGCATAGGAACTGAGAAGTGGTCTGTGGTCACCACCTGCAGAACCACTCCTTTATTGGGGGTGTCTTGCTAAATGCCTATAATTTCCACCTGTTGTCTATTCCATTTGCACAACAGCATGTGCAATTTATTGTCAATCAGTGTTGCTTCCTAAGTGGACAGTTTGATTTCACAGAAGTGTGATTGACTTGGAGTTACATTGTGTTGTTTAAGTGTTCTCTTTATTTTTTTGAGCAGTGTGTGTGTGTGTGTGTGTATATATATATATATATATATATATATATATATATATATATATATATATATATATATATATATATATATATATATATATATATATACACACACACACAATTTGAAATTATTTTTACTTTTAACTTTTGATACTTACGTATATTTTTGCAATTACATTTACTTTTGATACTTAAGTATATTTAAAACCAAATTATTTTAGACTTTTACTCAGGTAGTATTTTACTGAGTGACTTTCGCTTTTACTTGTCATTTTCTATTAAGTTATCTTTTTATTTTTACTCAAGTATGACAATTGGATACTTTTTCCACCACTGGTTTTAACTGATGTTTTTAATCATTGACTGCCAGAGCAAAGCTGGCGGAGTGGCTGGCATCCAAGGGAAAGACTCTGAAAAGGCCTCCCATATCGGCAGTGGCACTCCCAAAGTATAAACCAGCTGTGCAGCCCGAGCCTGAAGTCCACGCAGTATCCACAGCCTTCTCATCACAAAAGACCAATGTTGAGCCTCATTTCTCTGATCAGACGTCACAACAACCTGGTCCTGAGCCTGAACCGACTGTTCGGCCTAAAAATGACCAGGTGGTCCCTGAGCAGGAGGCAGCCTGTGCCTCAACTCCACTGATAATGAACACGACGCTGGACTTGCTTGACAACTCTGATACATATTTTCTCCCTATTGATCCAGAGGTTCAAATGAATGATGTAAGAAACATTCTTTGTTTAGTAATTTATTTTTTTGGTACTGTAATTTTTTTCATCAAAATTCTTAAATATAACCTAACCACCACTGTCTTGTATCTTATCACAGGTTGTGGTCAACCTTTGTGATGCTTTGGAGGCATTGGAGACGCCCTCAGCAAGTGTGGATGGTAAGTTTTGTGGTCAGTGCATTTACATTCACAGTAAACAGTCAAATTTACTTGCTCACTTGGCATCATCTGCCTGATTCAAATCATGCAACTGTAAGGTTCAAATCATGCAAGAGTAACATTTTATCATGTTAACTTTATTCATGTGTTATTCATTGGTGTGTTCTTTTTTTCTTTTAGAGCCACATGAGAAAAAGGAATCTGAAGAGAAAATTGTGGAGGCTGAGACAAATTATGGATTTGAAGAGAGGAATGAGTTTGCTGAGAATAATTTTGACAGGTCTGAAGAAGTGAAAAGTGAAGTAGGAGAGGGAGCTTCAGAGCAGAAAGTAAGGAAGGGTTATATTGAGGAAGTTGATAGTGATTATGATGACGAATGCTTGATGGAGACTACACCAGAGGGAGCCTCCATAGTGAAATACAATCTGAAGACAACGCCATACCTTCAAAGGTGATATTTCTTATCTTAAATACCTATTTTAAAATCACTTCCATACAATTATTGGAAATACTGGAGGTCATGGAGAACATCACTACTTCACATCTCTATATTGAAATGTATATTAAACTGAACATGGCTGTCAACTAACCACACAATTCTGTCTATCTTTCCCCTTCTAGTGTTAAGAGAACAATCAACACTGAAGCATGTGCAAGTGGTTCCAAGCGAAAAAACACCATCAAAGATCTGAAGTTCCTGACACCAGTCCGTCGTTCCTGTCGTATCCAGCGCAAGTCATCCCACCTGCCTGGGATGCTGACAGACCACGACACCTGTGTGTCCTCACTGGCAGAGCTGGTGAATCTGGACGACGATGCCAGTGCTTACATCTACAGGAGGAACCCTGCTCTCCTGGAGGACCTGCCTGACCATCCCAAAGACCTGGAGAGGATCTGAGTCTTTGGATGAGTGGGATGAGGAGGTCTGAAAATGAATAGAAAAAATATGGAACTGATGGGCACTTTACAAAGGGGTTTTAAAATAATGAAAATAGATTATTTGCTGTTTTACCATCCATAATGGTTGTTAATCCAAATTGTGATAATATGGGCTTTGTGTGGCAAGATTTACTAATACAATAAGACTGGGTGCCTCAATTCGGCATGCCTTTTTCTGTTTTCTGTTGTTACTTCTCATAAGGAAGGGACATTTGCCATAGCTTGATCTGCTACACCTTCACTTTTATTCGCTGTATGCATTCTCTCTGCTGTCTTACTGTGTTTGTTTTATGAATGTATTGTTTATTTTAATGCAGAGTTGATCATTTATCTATCACTAGGTTTCTACCATAGATAAATTACGTACAGCACACCTTTTATCACCTTCAAATCATCTGGTAGGAAATAAAGAAATGTGTGTTGTACATCCAGGAAAAGTGACACTATTCAATAAAATTATACCAAAATGGTTCTCTGGTGGAATTATTACCTTTGAAATGGGAAATCATGCAATAACATACCTTAACAAAGAAATGTATTCATTGATTACTCACTGGATCCAACTAACCTTCTTTTGGACTGTAATTTTAGTCAAATAGGGATATGGTAAGTTAAAAAATACTGTCCTATACCTGGCTAACGAGTTTCGGAGGGCCAAACATGAACCATGTCAAAACTCCTTTGAAATGTCTTGTGTGGATAGTTGTGCAGGCATGTGTTGATCCGAAGGGCGCAAGGAAAGCTAATATCAGTATTGGAACCCTGAGGTGATATGAACAGGACAGTGACAAACATGCGTACTGAGTTACGTTAGCAAAGCATTGTGGGAAGGCCGTGATTTAATCGCGCGTCGCGTTGATTCCTCCAGGCCACATAAAGCACTGTTGCGTGTGAGTCCATTTTTTCCTAATTTCTGGATAAATTAATATTGAAGTAAATTACTTTTGAAAAGCATTATACTACCATAAGCAAACCATGGCAAACTTTTGCGCAGCTCCAAATTGCACCATAAAAAGTAATAGGTCAGCATCGCTATTCTTCAGGTTTCCAATGCACACTGAAAGGTACGTTAAGACGGTCTTCCATGCTTGACTTTGCACGTTATTAAGCTAACTAACGTTAGCTGTCAGCTAAATATGTGCACTGTGCAAGCTATTTGGCTAGCTTGTAGCTAGTTTTGCAGCATGCTAGCAGAATAATAGTATAACCAGACTTTTGGGGTTTGCAAATCAGTACGTTATTAAAACATACAGCAAGCTGCTTGCTAGTGTTACACAATGTTTTAGTTTGCATGTTATTGTCAACACAGCACACAATGTTATTGTGTGATTATACCATTAACTATAGCAATCATGTCTTCAGTATTTTAATAACTAGTTATTCAATCTCATTCAATGATCGCTAAATATATAAATGAGAACTGTTTTTTTATAAAAAAAAAAAAAAGTTGTATCCATGAGGAGCTCTTACAGGAAGTCAGAGAGGGTTGTTTTTCTCATTGGTCACTGACGTCAGTGTTTGAATAACTCGTTCTTAATGTTCAATCTCATTAAATGAAGCTAAATGTATGAATGAGAATGGTTTGTTTTGTCTGTTCTGCACAGATGCAAGCAGTGGGTGGAAAACTGTCATGGCAAGGATCTTGAAGATAAAACACCTGATCAGCTGAACAGACACTACAGACTTTGTGCTAAGCAATTTGAACCATCTGTGATTTGTAAAGCAGTAAGTGATACTGATGCAATTTGCTTGGCATTTGTTTTGGCCTAGCTGAAACGTTTAACATTTGAAATTGATGTAGTTGAACAGAGATGTGTACTTATTTAGTGCTACACACACCCATCAAATAGGTAGTTTAATAAATCGTTCATATTTCCAGAGTTCCTACAGGACAAGGTTGGTGTGGCATTATCCTTCAGCCATCTTTGATTTATCAAGCCAGCTCAATAAGCCACAGAGTAGGCAACACGAGGATTAAAGACCTGGTAGGGGTTTCTTTTCCATTTAACAAATCTCTAGTCATACTCAATGTATTGAAATCAAACAGCTTGTTATTGTTTCTCTTGCTATTATATTCTACAGAGTGAAGATGAAGCAAGGCAAATGAAATTGAGGAAAAGTAAGTTGTGCATCTTATGTTGAGGCTGTTTCAATGTACAGTGTATTCAAACCCCTTGACTTTTCCACATTTTGTTGCATTAGCCTTATTCTAAAATTATTAAATTAATTTTTTTTCCTCAATCTACACAATACCCCATAATGAGAGCAAAAACAGGTTTTTAGAAATGTTTGCAAATTTATTTAAAATAAAACTGAAATATCACATTTAAATAAGTATTCGGACTCTTTACTCAGTACTTTGTTGAAGCAACTTCAACAGCGATTACAGCCTCGAGTCTTCTTGGGTATGACGCTACAAGCTTGGCACACCTGTATTTGAGGAGTTTCTCCCATTCTTTCTCTGCAGATTCTCTCAAGCTCTGTCTGGTTGGATGGGGAGCGTTGCTGTACAGCTATTTACAGATCTCTCCAGAAATGTTTGATCGGTTCAAGTCCGGGCTCTGGATGGCCCACTCAAGGACAGAGATTTGTCCCAAAGCCACTCCTGTGTTGTCCTGTTGGAAGGTGAACCTTCGCCCCTGTCTGAGGTCCTGAGCACTCTGGAGCAGGTTTTCATCAAGGAGCTCTCTGTACTTTGCTCCGTACATCTTTCCCTCAATCCTGACTTGTCTCCCTGCCACTGAAAACATCCCCATAGCATGATGATTATGCTGCCACCACCACCGTGTTTCACCGTAGGGATGGTGCGAGGTTTCCTCCAGACGTGATGCTTGGCATTCGGGCTAAAGAGTTCAATCTTGGTTTCATCAGACCAGAGAATCTTGTTTTTCATGATCCTTTAGGTGCCTTTTGGCAAATTCTAAGCGGGCTGTCATGTGCCCTTCACTGAGGAGTGGCTTCCATCTGGTCACTGTATTGGCCTGAATGGTGGAGTGCTGCAGAGGAAATGGTTGTCCTTCTGGAAGGTTCTCCCATCTCCAGAGGAAATCTGGAGCTCTGTCAGAGTGACCATCAGGTTCTTGGTCACCTCTTTGACCAATGCCCTTCTCCACTGATTGCTCAGTTTGGCCTGGTGACCAGCTCTAGGAAGAGTCTTGGTGGTTCCAAACGTCTTACATTTAGGAATGATGGAGGCCACTGTGTTCTCGGGGACCTTCAAATCTGCAGATTTTTTTTGGTACCCTTCCCCAGATCTGTGCCTCGACACAATCTTGTCTCTGCGCTCTATGGACAATTCCTTCAACCTCATGGCTAGGTTTTTGCTCTGACATTCACTGTCAACTGTGGGACCTTTATATAGACAGGTTTGTGCCTTTCCAAATAATGTCCAATCAATTGAATTTACCACAGGTGGACTCCAATAAAGTTGCAGTAACACCAAGGAAGATCAAAGGAAACGATGCACCTGAGCTTAATTTCGAGTCTCATAGCAAAGGGTCTGAATACGTATTTAAATATGCTATTTTTTATTTGTAATACATCAACAACAAAAAATATAACCTCTCTTCTCTTTGTCATTATGGGGAATTGGGTGTAAATTGAGGGGGGGATTATTTCAATTTTAGAATAAAGCTGTAACATAAAATGTGGATAAAGTCAAGGGGTCTGAATACTTTCTGAATGCTTTGCAATGCAATAATATTCTAGGTTTAAATTGAATGACTAGTATGGATGTATTTCCCTTTTCATCATGAGACAATGCCCTATCACTGAGGCTAGGTAACACGGTCACCACCGATTAAATCCATGATTATCGAAAACTTCAACAAGCATTTCTCAATGGCTGGCCATGCCTTCCTCCTGGCTACTCCAACCTCGGGCCAACAGCTCCCCCCCCTGCAGCTACTCGTCCAAGCCTCTCCAGCTTCTCCTTTATCCAAATCCAGATAGCAGATGTTCTGAAAGAGCTGCAAAACCTGGACCCGTACAAATCAGCTGGGCTTGACAATCTGGACCCTCTATTTCTGAAACTATCCGCCGCCATTGTCGCAACCCCTATTACCAGCCTGTTCAACCTCTCTTTCATATCGTCTAAGATCCCCAAGGATTGGAAAGCTGACGCAGTCATCCCCCTCTTCAAAGGGGGAGACACCCTGGACCCAAACTGTTACAGACCTATATCCATCCTGCCTATCTAAGGTCTTCGAAAGTCAACAAACAGGTCACTGACCATCTCGAATCCCACCGTACCTTCTCCGCTGTGCAATCTGGTTTCCGAGCCGGTCACGGGTGCACCTCAGCCACGCTCAAGGTACTAAACGATATCATAACCGCCATCGATAAAAGACAGTACTGTGCAGCCGTTTTCATCGACCTGGCCAAAGCTTTCGACTCTGTCAATCACCATATTCTTATCGGCAGACTCAGTAGCCTCGGTTTTTCTAATGACTGCCTTGCCTGGTTCACCAACTACGTTGCAGACAGAGTTCAGTGTGTCAAATCGGAGGGCACGTTGTCCAGTCCTCTGGCAGTCTCTATGGGGGTGCCACAGGGTTCAATTCTCGGGCCGACTATTTTCTCTGTATATATTAATGATGTTGCTCTTGCTGCGGGCGATTCCCTGATCCACCTCTACGCAGACACCGTTCTGTATACTTCTGGCCCTTCCTTGGACACTGTGCTATCTAACCTCCAAACGAGCTTCAATGCCATACAACACTCCTTCCGCTGCCTCCAACTGCTCTTAAACGCTAGTAAAACCAAATGCATGCTTTTCAACCGTTCGCTGCCTGCACCCGCACGCCCGACTAGCATCACCACCCTGGATGGTTCCGACCTAGAATATGTGGACATCTATAAGTACCTAGGTGTCTGGCTAGACTGCAAACTCTCCTTCCAGACTCATATCAAACATCTCCAATCCAAAATCAAATCTAGAGTCGGCTTTCTATTTCGCAACAAAGCCTCCTTCACTCACGCCGCAAAACTTACCCTAGTAAAACTGACTATCCTACCGATCCTCGACTTCGGCGATGTCATCTACAAAATAGCCTCCAATACTCTACTCAGCAAACTGGATGCAGTTTATCACAGTGCCATCCATTTTGTTACTAAAGCACCTTATACCACCCACCACTGCGACCTGTATGCTCTAGTCGGCTGGTCCTCGCTACATACAGTGCATTGCGAAAGTATTCGGCCCCCTTGAACTTTGCGACCTTTTGCCACATTTCAGGCTTCAAACATAAAGATATAAAACTGTATTTTTTTGTGAAGAATCAACAACAAGTGGGACACAATCATGAAGTGGAACGACATTTATTGGATATTTCAAACTTTTTTAACAAATCAAAAACTGAAAAATTGGGCGTGCAAAATTATTCAGCCCCCTTAAGTTAATACTTTGTAGCGCCACCTTTTGCTGCGATTACAGCTGTAAGTCGCTTGGGGTATGTCTCTATCAGTTTTGTACATCGAGAGACTGACATTTTTTCCCATTCCTCCTTGCAAAACAGCTCGAGCTCAGTGAGGTTGGATGGAGAGCATTTGTGAACAGCAGTTTTCAGTTCTTTCCATAGATTCTCGATTGGATTCAGGTCTGGACTTTGACTTGGCCATTCTAACATCTACAAGTCCATGCTAGGTAAAGCTCCGCCTTATCTCAGTTCACTGGTCACGATGGCTACACCCACCCATAGCACGCGCTCCAGCAGGTGTATCTCACTGATCATCCCTAAAGCCAACACCTCATTTGGCCGCCTTTCGTTCCAGTTCTCTGCTGCCTGTGACTGGAACGAATGGCAAAAATCTCTGAAGTTGGAGACTTTTATCTCCCTCACCAACTTCAAACATCTGCTATCTGAGCAGCTAACCGATCGCTGCAGCTGTACATAGTCTATCGGTAAATAGCCCACCCAATTTTACCTACCTCATCCCCATACTGTTTTTATTTATTTACTTTTCTGCTCTTTTGCACACCAATATTGCTACCTGTACATGACCATCTGATCATTTATCACTCCAGTGTTAATCTGCAAAATTGTAATTATTCGCCTACCTCATGCCTTTTGCACACAATGTATATAGACTCTTTTTTTTCTACTGTGTTATTGACTTGTTAATTGTTTACTCCATGTGTAACTCTGTGTTGTCTGTTCACACTGCTATGCTTTATCTTGGCCAGGTCGCAGTTGTAAATGAGAACTTGTTCTCAACTAGCCTACCTGGTTAAATAAAGGTGAAATAAAAAAATATCACAGGACCCACATAAGCAAAAAGTTACACTAATCTTATTTTTAATCAATATTACTTTATTTTCCTATAGAGGACTCTGTGGACCAATCAAAGACTAGCAAAGATGATGGTGAAGGCCAAGATGACTCTGAGACAAACCACCCCCCCTAGCTGACCTCTGAGGAGAAGAAGCACAGAGAATATCTCAAATCACTATTTGAAGTTTTTCTGGTGTTGTGGAAACAGAACATACCTCTGAATAGACATACTGAGGAGTGCGACGGTCTCACTCCAAGCAACTTCCAGACATTGTTGGCGTACCGAATGAGGTGAGTGCCATATCCCCATATTCTTAAGTTTTTTTTTAACCAGGCCAACTGCTTGCGGGAGAAGTTTGTGGGATTCATTCCTTTTGAGGGAGATGAGGAGACCCTGATGGAGAGGCTGCTGACTGAGGTGACAAAAAAATGTGGCTTGAATATGGACTACTGCAGAGGGCAGGCCCACTTAAGCTCCTGTTTGCATTCTTGCAAAATGAAAGCCATTGCAACCAAACTCACAGAAGTATCCCACAGCAGTGCACACACACCAAGTTCCACCTGTGCCTTGAAAGTCTCACTGGCAAGTGGAGTGGCTTTGACAGGCATTCAGATTGTCATGTCTACTTTCAAGAATATTGATTATTTTGGAATCTCTACTGCTCTGCGTAGATGGTGTTCATGACGATGAAGATCTGAGGTTGAATGACCAAGACACACATGATGCCTTGGAGATAGAGGCTCTGGCTGATTTTGAGTTTGTTGCAGCGTTGGTGTTTTTCAGTACAACCATGTCATTCACAACAGCCTTCGGCAAGAACTTGCAAAGGCCAACGATAGAAGTCTACTTTGCTGCAAGCAGCTTGACCGCTGTGTTGCACTTGCTGAACGAGGTCTTGGATAACATTGAGGGGTACCATGATTTCTACCTACTTGAGAAAGCACCGCCCAGAAGCTGGAACAGAAATCCAGCCCGAGAGCTACTTCAAAGAGCACCTGACTGCCCCAGTGGTGAGCCAGGTCATCAAAGAACTGAACAACCTCTTTTCTGAGAACCACCTTAACGCCCTGAGATATTTGACGCTCGTCCCTGCTGTCATGGGGCAGCTGAAATTCAACATGTCTGAAGATAACAACGTGGAGATGTACAGGAACGACCTTCCCAACGCAGACACTCCCCCTGCTGAGCTTCACTGCTGGAGGGTGAAGTGGAAGCATAGGGGCAAGGTGACCCTGCCCTTCACCGTCCATGAGACGCTGCAGTTTTGCTGAAGTGAAGTTCTTCCCCAATGTGCTTGCATTCTTGAGGGTGCTCAGCAACCTGCCAGTCCTGGGCCTTGAGGATGTCGACGGCAATGCTTCTTGTAAATGTTTTCAGATGTACCTGCAGAACACACCTGACAAACACAGATTCCAAGAGTCTGGCATTTCTAAACATACATTATAATGCCAGACATGACCTGGACTTTATGGTTGATGGTTATGTTAAGATGTACCCTCACAATGAAAGTTAAATCCAATTAATTTCATGACCCTAATGAGCAAGAATGCCAGCCTGTTGACTTGTTCTTGTATAAATTGTGGTCTGTCTTCAGCATTTGTGACGAGCTGACCTCTTACTTATTGGATGTTTGATATGTTGACTTGAAACCACTTATTTTGGCTGTATAAAGTTGATCAATGACCATTGCAAGTTTGAGGGAATCATTAGATTTAGTATGCACCAAAACACTTAGTTGAAACTAAAGTTTTTTGTGATTTGAATTTATGTATAGGTCATTTTTTAAATGTTTATGCAACTGGTTATGTAAATTATAGAACTGAAAATGTATTCTTATTACATAAGTCTTCTGGAAGTACTTTCTTCTAAGACCAATGTGCTTGAAATACAGTTACATTTGTGTCATTTAGCAGATGATCTTATCCAATGCGACTTACAGGGGCAATTAGGGTTAAGTGCCTTGCTCAAGGGCGCATCTTCAGATTTTTTTACCTAGTCGGCTTGGCGATTCGAAACCAGTGACCTTTCGGTTACTGGCCGAACGCCCTTAACTGTTAGGCTACCTGCTTTGATCTAAGACTGTGTTCTTTCTTGTAAGAATGATTACAAATAAAGATCAACGTTTTTGATTCAGTCTAATAAGAATTGCTATTATTGTCATACATTTATTTACACCATTTTATTGTGTGATAGCTGCATTTCTGAAATAAATTGTTGAAAATGTTTCTTTCCTCATTGACTTTGATCACACAATTCACAGTAAAGTGCATTTTTTTCTCAATGTATGTCTATGATGTAGCTATTTCTGTTATAACCACCGTTTTCAAAGCTTTTAATAGGCTTTTTTGACAACCATGAACTCGTTCAGTCATCTTGTCACGTGACAAGTAGGCGTTTTATGAGGCCTCGTGGTATTTCGATATAATTTACTCGGTTGTCATATGCGGAACTTTAAAAAATACAGCTATCAAAATACATTTGTTATTACAATCGTACTGATACGCCACTGCATACACATAGAAGGAAAAATACAAAGATATACAATTGAACACATTGTACTGAGATCAGAGATCAATGCGCCAAGCGGTGTCGATTTCCGCTTTACAAAGGTGTTCTTCCTGGTTTAGGAACACTCGGGCAACTACACCGCTCAACAAATCAACTTTTTACGGAATGAAATAATTAAATTACCTAGCTAGGTACAAAGTTAATTTAAAGACTTTGTACAAATATTAAGCTAAAGATTCAATACGGGTGGATTTCGGATTAATTGCACGATGCACGATTTATTCTGAACCAGTGAGTGCATGGATCCCAAAATGCCCAACCGCTGTGCCGCACCAAATTGTAATATCTATACAGATAAATCAGACGTCCCATTTTTCAGATTTCCATTGGACTCGGAGCGGTAAGTGCAATGTAATTGGGTTAGATGTAAGTAGTGTACAATCCACTACAAACTATACTTTTTAAAGTAAAATTGTTATTCTTAATTAGCTAACTAGCTAGCTGGCTGATCCATTGAAACCTCTAGAGCTTGCTAGTTAGCCTAGCTTGTGCTAACGTTGATGGTAATGGCAAAGATGGGTTGTTTGCTAGCCAGCTAGCTAGCTTGCTAAAAGGCTACATTGTGGTTAAGGAAACCGTATTATTTGCGTAACGTTAAGGGTGAATTAGAAGTATGTTTTAGTGAAAGGGTGGTCCCTGGTCATCCCTCAAAGTTATGAAAGTTATCTTTAATCTGACAACATCCTCTTCATATGTTGTACTGTAGCTAGCTAGCTAAATTGGGTAGTCAGATTAATCAAGTTGTAATACACAATTCATTGGTATCAGTAATGTAGTCGTAAAACAAAGGTGGGTAAACTATAAACTCCAGTGGGCGATCGAGATCAGACGAACCACCACCAATATAAACCAAAAAATTACAATTTTAGAACTGCATTGTTTGATTCCATTTTCATGCAGGTCAATAGGGAAGGCCTACTGTAATTTTATGTAGTTACACAATGCACATCAGGTCGCCCTCAGAAAAATATTTATTAGGACTGGACACTAGGAAAGTCCAGAGAAATAAGATGTGGAGATCTTTATATTGAAATGTTATCTTTTTAATCACGTTCATGTTCTTAGTATCTCATGTGAGCTGCACTGCAATTCTATATTGTAAAATGCCAAATAGAATACAAATAGTTGTATTGTATATGCATTTGAATAGAACATGTTATTGTGTTTTGATACAATTACAAATTCTCTCAGGGATCCCATTTTAAAATGCAGAGGACCCCAAGTTTGGTAACCACTGTAACCTTGCTTCCTCTCTCTGTGTGTCTACTCTGCTGCCTTCTGCATTGCAGCCTGCCTCACCCCAGTCTGCCTCACCACTGTCTCTCACTACTCGCTATAAAGCAAAGTTATTTTATGTGAATCTATGTAGCCCATCTTTTGTTAAGATTATAGCTAGCTTAATTTCAGTCAATTGTTCCTGCTGAGGTCAAGATCTGTTTGTTAGCTTCTAACGCCATCCTTCTAGCCCAGATAGCCATCTAACTGAAATATCAGCGACTATTTGCCAGTTGTACACTCATTCTCAGAGTAGTTTTTATTTTTTATTTTTTTTGGGGGGGGGGTGTCTGACACGCAGGAGTCAATGTAATTGCTCAAATATACTTAACTATCAAAAGTATAAATCATTTAAAATTCCTTATTAAGCAAACCAGACAACACCATTTTCTTGTTTGTTTTTTTAATAGTTTACAGATGGCTAGGGGCACACTTCAACACTCCGACATCATTTACAAATGAAGCATGTCTGTTTAGTGAGTCCGCCAGATCAGAGGCAGTAGGGAGACCAGGGATGTGAATTTGACAATTTTCCTGTCTTGATAAGAATTCAAAATGTAAGTACTTTTGGGTGTCATGGAAAATGTATAGAGTAAAAAGTACATTTATTTTCTTTAGGAATGTAGTAAAGTAAAAGTCATCAAAAATATAAATAGTAACGTACAGATACTCCCCAAACCTACTTAAGTAAAAATACTTAAAAGTACTACCTAAGTACTTTACACCACTGGTCTGGGCTGAGGTAGTTCGTTTCACGTCTGTGCCTGGGCGGGGGGTTTGGCTTTGACAGAGTGGTGAATGAAGGTGCTTCTAACACGACAAATCCGGGGGGAGTAGGCGAACATAACGAGCATACCTGAATCATGAGTCCACTCTTCGCAGAGAGGCAGTCGCAATTTTTAACTCCGATCAAGAAAATTGACATTGTGACCGTTGATCAACGCTGGGAACGCAATAAAACGTGTGTGAGCGTTAATTAACGAAATAAAAATGTGCGTAAACACAAATTAAAAAGGTGCATAAACTGTGTTTACCCGCCACTAAATCCCAAATGGGTCTATATACAGCCTAAAACAATGCTTGCACAATCGTGTACATGTTCCTACAAGCCAGAATGTTGAATAAATTACATTTAAACTTACTCTACGGATTGTCTGCACGGTTTGTCCTTCCCCTGCTGGAAATTTGAGATCAAATATCCACAGCAAAGTAGCTAGTTATTGTTTACCAAACTTTTTAGAGGGTGGGTAGGTATAGATGGGTAAGCTGACAACGTCACGAAAACAATGCGCATGCTTCAGTGGAGCAGAAGTCCGTGAGTTGTTGTGATTCTGGATGGCCAGATGGCTACAACAATGACAAACTGCCATGTGGGAAATCGTAAGTGACTCGTTTCATCTTGTTTTTGATACCATGTCTTGTTTTGAGGTATTTTTACGGTTTCATATCAATACTAATAGCTAGCAAACCAACAACTATAACAATGTATTTGAGACAGATGCACATGTATGTTTTCAATAAGCATTGGATACAAAATATAGTTAAAAATCTACGCCAACCCCATCTGTTTTGCCCCATAGTTGCACATGCGTCGGTTTTGTTGCTGAACAACCAAACCGTCTATAGGGGTCGCCAGCTTGTAGTCCTAAAAAACATTAGTTCAGCCATTCCTATGGGGAAAGTAGGATTTTATGTTAACCTCAGACTTTATGTTTAACACAGGCTTGCGAGATCTTATACGTTTTGTTCTATGACATTATCAGTCAGTCAGTTAACATGATCTTTATGATTTATGAACCCTTTTTGTGCTTTTACATTTTTTTTACATAAATGCTGCAAAATTCACAGTGACTGCTGATGAAGATTTATCTGCAAACAAAATGTATAAGATCTCTGAAGCTTGTTTACTACAGACCATCTTTTTTGGCATTTAACCAAAAACTCAATTTCCCCATAGGTTTTGTCCAACGAACCATGGTGGAATTAGCCATTACTATTGCTCTCTATATGACTCATTCTGCACAGAGGTAAAGTTTGTTTTATATTGGATGTTTGGTTTTCTCTTGTCAATAGCTATTGAACAAGGCATGCCAGGGCAAGTTGTATATTCTGTATCAGGGAAGGATGGAGAACAATCTGTCTTCAAGAGAACTGAATCCAATAACATTTTATTGGTCACATCATATGTCATACGACAGGTGTAGACTTAAGTGAAATGCTTACATACGAGCCCATCCCCAACAATGCAGAGTTAAAAAGTAAGACAAATATTTGCTCAATAAAAAATGAAATAGCAACACAATAACAAGACTATATACAAGGAGTTTTGAGTGTATTTAAAACTAACTTTACTTTGGTGCCGAACCATATACCTACCGGCTTTCTAAGAAGTTCTGTAAACAATACTTTCCCGTGGATATTTTGTCTACATTTTTGGGCAGGTGAAGGACAAATCGTACACACAACCAGTAAAGTTTTTAAATGTAATTTTATTCAACATTCTGACCTGTAAGGAACATTTACATTATTTTGAAGGCATGAGTTTCCGGCTGTAAATACAAATGTTGCATTACAGCTTGTTTAATCAGACTTGCTAGCAGGCTATCTAGCTTTGATATAGCAGGTTACACCCCCTCCCTATGTTGACGATAGTCCAAATACACTCACAGGCCGGTTTATTAGGTACACCACCCTCTTCAGGGAAATTGTTCTCTCCTACTGACAGTGAGTCACGTGACCGTAGCTTGCTATATAAAGTAGGCAAACAGGCATCAAGCATTAAGTTATGGTTCGATTGAACTTTATGGGCAAAACTAATGACCTAAGCGACTTTGAGCGTGGTATGATCGTCAGTGCCAGGCACGCTGGTTCCAGTATCTTAGAAACGTCTGACCTCCTGTGCTTTTCACGCACGACAGTGTCTAAAGTTGACCGAGAATGGTATGACAAACAAACAAAAAAATCCAGTCAGCGGCAGTCCTGTGATCGAAAAACAGCTTGTTAATGAGAGGTCAAAAGAGAAGGGCAAGAATCATGCGGGCAACAAATAGGCAAATAATGGCGCAGTGCAACAGTGGTGTGCAGAACGGCATCTCGGAACGCACAGCTGGTTGATCCTTGTCATGGGTGAGCTATTGCAGCAGACGACCACGCCGGGTTCCACTCATATCCGCTAAAAACAACAAGTGGCTCCAGTGAGCATGCGATCATCAAAATTGGACGATTGAGGAGTGGAAAAACATTGCCTGGTCCGACGAATCCCGTTCACTGTTGCATAATGCTTATGGCAAAGTCAATATTTGGTGTAAGCAGCATGAGTTCATGACCCCATCCTGCCTGGTGTTAACGATACAGGCTGGTGGCAGTGGTGTGCTGGTGAGGATATTTTCCTGGCACACGTTAGGTCTCTTGAAACATTGGGTTCCACGACCCAAATAATTCAGGCTGTTCTGTAGGCAAACCGGGGTCCAACCTGGTACTAGATGGGTGTACCTAATAAAATGGCCACTGAGTGTATGTTGAATCAATGCATCAAGTGTGTGAGTGTCATGAATATAAGCTCCCCGAAAATGGTGATTCAAAATTTTACCTTACAGAAGTCAGGGCAGGCCTAGCCCCACAAGTTTGTCATGTATACAGTTAATAACTGTAAGCACAGTTATTTTAACCATAACATTGTCTTAACATTGTAGAAGCCTACCAGCCGCAAGATGGCGCTATTATTCCTTTTACATTGTTTGTCTTCTTACATCCGACTTTAATGTGGCCATCCGATAATACACTCACGTCCCCCATGAACCGGCTCGTACGTAAAACATCCTTCATTCAGGATGCGTCGGTTTCCTCCTTAACTCAGGTTAATGACTCGTCAGTGGGAAATTGTGTACGGTCTTAATAAAACACCATTTTCCCCGCCCGTTTTCGGATTTTCTGACAACTCCCAGATGTTACACACAGCGTCCGTTTACCCCTGTCTGAATGCGCACCACAACATCAGGAAGTAGTATTAGCCACTGTAGCATGGTGGTGGAAAATGTTTTATTAAGACAGTATACATATTTTGCCCGTTTTCTTTTCCCACTGACAAGCCATTAAATCGAGTTAAGGAGAAAACCCAACGCCTTTTCAGCCTTGAATGGAGGATGTTTTATGTACGAGCCGGTCCATGGGGGGGGACAGGTGTATTACCGGCTGGGCTCACTGTGTCGACACCTAGAGGTCGTACAACATCGGGAAGAACTATGCACTCTAAGGGTCTCTGCGCTAGAGAAGCATTGGAATTAGAGGTCAACTGCCCCTAAAAAGCAACTTCTCATTTTGAAAACGGCATATGTGGCATTGATATGAGTCAAAACATTTATTCTAGTGTCAAAATTGACTACAAAGTGTAAATGGGATCATTTGGCAAGTGTCTTCACTGACATTTTTAACCTGTCCCTGACCAAGTCTGTAATACCTGCATGTTTCAAGCTGACCACCATAGTCCCTATGCCCAAGAACGCCAAGGCAATCTGCCTAAATGACTACCAACCTGTGGCACTCTGTAGCCATGAAATGCTTTGAAAGGCTGGTCATGGCTCACATCAGCACCATCATGAGAAACCCTAGACCCGCATCCTAGTCAATTTCTTCAACCAATGATCAATTCTATATAATTATCGAACATACATTAGTAATGGAAAGGAAACACTCTGTTTTAAGTATTAAAATGATCCTTTAGTAATACAATTGTAGGCAGAAGTTGGTACAGAGTACAGTATATGATAGCTCTCCCCAGGTTCTGCAAAATGACTAGGACATCCTGTAACTCATATAGCCTCTTCCAGTCCTCCTTGCGTGAGTTTCCCTGGCAACAACATTATAATAAATCTAACCTCCACCTGACAGCAGGAACCATCTTCTCAGCAATTAAAAGCTCAGAAGTGGGTTTGACCGAAACTTGATCTTTCATCACAAGTATAGGTTCATAACAAGGTGAACGAGTCCAAGCATCTTCTGACTGGTGGCTGTTTTCATCAGGCCTGCTGCAGCCTTGTTCTCAGAAAAGCAGTCGTATTCTCAGAATCTCAGATAGCCAGGTGGGGCCCAGACAGGAGGAGTATGTATGAACGTAGGAGGGTTCCGCCTTCTGATAATGTCTGAAGGGCACAACACTCAAACAGATGTTAATACACACACAGAGATCTCAGAGAAGACCTTACAGTTTATCATAACACAATTTGTTAACCCTTTAAAAGGTATGAGGCCTTGGTTTAACCCTCTTCAAGATCCACAGATGACGCAATCTCAATTGCACTCCACACTGCCCTTTCCCACCTGGACAAAAGGAACACCTATGTGAAAGTGCTGTTCATTGACTACAGCTCAGCGTTCAACACCATAGTGCCCTCAAAGCTCATCACTGAGCTAAAGAACCTGGGACTAAACACCTCCCTCTCCAACTGGATCCTGGACTTCCTGATGGGCCACCCCCCCAGGTGGTAAGGGTAGGCAACTTCACATCTCCACGCTGATCCTCAACACGGGAGCCACTCAGGGGTGTGTGCTTAGTCCCCTCCTGTACACCCTCGACTGTGTGGCCAAGCATGATTCCAACACCGTCATTTAGTTTGCAGACGACACGATGCTGGAAGGCCTAATCACCGACAACAACGAGAGCCTAAAGGGATGAGGTCAGATACCCGTCAGTGTGGTGCCAGGACAACAACCTCTCCTTCAACGTGATCAAGACAAAGGATTGACAGTCCAGACAGGCTACTTTAGGAAACTTTCTGAATGAACATATAGGCCTATAGAGAATCCGCAAACTCACACACACAAACCGGTAAAAGGACCCTTTAATCAAAGCCACCAGCGTATGTCAGACACTAGCAAATATTTCTCCTTTCCTTAAAACGTAGGGTAACTTGGGAAAACCACTTTGTCACAATTTTTTTGAACCCTTTCCCTGGATGTAAGTAGTCTTGATCAACAAAAAATTGTTTCTGTGTCATCTCAACTTTTTAAGTCACTCTATCAAAACAATTTTGAGGTACATTGATGTGATATTTTGTCATTCAGAAAGATTTATTTATATATGTAACGGATGTGAAACGGCTAGCTAGTTAGCGGTGGTGCGCGCTAAATAGCGTTTCAATCGGTGACGTCACTTGCTCTGAGACCTTGAAGTAGTGGTTCCCCTTGCAGAGCGGCTTTTGTGGAGCGATGGGTAACGATGCTTCGTGGGTGACTGTTGTTGATGTGTGCAGAGGGTCCCTGGTTCGCGCCCGGGTATGGGCGAGGGGACGGTCTAAAGTTATACTGTTACATACAGTACCAGTCAAAAGTTTTGACGCCTACTCATTCAAGGGGTTTTCTTTATTTTTACTATTTTCTACATTGTAGAAGAATAGTGAAGATATCAAAACTATGAAATAACACATGGAATCATGTAGTAACCAAAAAAGTGTTAAACAAATTACAGTACAGTACAGATGCATGATGAAATTCGTTACCACAATGCTGTTACTGGGTGTAGGTCCACTTCACCTACTGTAGTTCAATAACCAAAATATATTTTTCTCAAACCAAAGGTTTCATATAATAGCTGACACTTCATTCCATCTGCAGACATATTTGTATCTTAGTTCTGAGCATATTTAAGATTTGAGGGAAAACTTGGTCATGCAAAAAACTGAGAATGTCCCGAAATTCTGTCCCGAAATTCTGTTACCTATCTTTGCATCTGCACAGTTCTTCCAGTAAATGCGTTTTTGTAAAAATGTCTGTGTAATTTGTATTAAAAGTAGGCCTTGTTCATAGAGTTGTATGATTAGTTTAACTTTGAAATAAATGTTTTTGTTTGGCATTTTGTGTGAAAAAAAATCAATCTCAGTGTAAATCCATTACCGTGGTTTACGGTAGTAGACCTACCTTCCATGTCGCTAAACAGTCACAAGACGGTTTGCTAGTGATATGCAGATAGACCTTTTCATCGGTCTATAACATGGGGGCAGGCCTATCCTTATTGCAGTTTTGAAATCTAATCCTGTGAATTTTTCCTTTCAGATGTAAACAATGGTTAAATAATTGTCATCGATCTGACTTGGAGCCAAAAACCCCTGAGGAGTTACACAATTCCTTCCAAATTTGTGCAAATCATTTTGAGCCTTCCTTGATTTGTCGTGACGTAAGTATTATTATTTACTGAAGAGACCAGTTATCAAGGGCTGAGAATTGCCAGGGACCTAGCAATAATATATTATCACGATACTTAGGTGCCTATACGAGTAATATTGCAACGCTCCCAATTCTATATATATTGCAATTCGATCCTGCGATTTGATGTTGCAAACATATTGATGCAAACACAATATATTCTATCTTAATTCTGAGCAGATTAAGATTTTGGGGGGGAAACTTCTGCTCAATATCTGTCTGCTGCAGAGAGATTTTGTTTTGATCAGTCATGGAAATAAGTGTTGAAAACATGTTATTGGCTCACTTTTTTTTAAAGATGGAGAACAAGCTATAGGAGGTACAACTGACTATCGCTACCTATGTTTGTTTGTCTTTTACAAATTGATGCCTGGAGTCAAAGTATTGATGTAATATTGTCCAAAATAAAATTGTGATATGTAATAATATATGATATGTAATAATAGATAGATTTCCCCCCCATCACTAGTTACAGTGCATCCTGAAAGTATTCAGACCCCTTCCCTTTTTCTACAGCCTTATTCTAAAGTTGATTAATGAAAATGTTTCCTTCATCGATCTACACACAGTACCCCATAATGACAAAGTGAAAACAGGTTTTTAGAAATGTTTGTGAATGTATTAAAAATTAAAACGGATACCTTATTTACATAAGTATTCAGACCCTTTGCTGTGAGACTCAAAATTGAGCTCAGGTGCATCCTGTTTCCATTGATCATCCTTGAGAGGTTTCTACAACTTGATTGGAGTCCACTTGTGGTAAATACAATTGATTGGACATGATTTGGAAAGGCACACACCTGTCTATACAGTGGGGCAAAAAAAGTATTTAGTCAGCCACCAATTGTGCATGTTCTCCCACTTAAAAAGATGAGAGAGGCCTGTAATTTTCATCATAGGTACGCTTCAACTATGACAGACAATATGAGAGAAAAAAAAATCCAGAAAATCACATTGTAGGATTTTTAATGAATTTATTTGCAAATTATGGTGGAAAATAAGTATTTGGTCAATTACAAAAGTTTATCTCAATACTTTGTTATATACCCTTTGTTGGCAATGACAGAGGTCAAACCTTTTCTATAAGTCTTCACAAGGTTTTCACACTGTTGCTGGTATTTTGGCCCATTCCTCCATGCAGATCTCCTCTAGAGCAGTGATGTTTTGGGGCTGTTGCTGGGCAACACGGACTTTCAACTCCCTCCAAATATTTTCTATGGGGTTGAGATCTGGAGACTGGCTAGGCCACTCCAGGACCTTGAAAGGCTTCTTACGAAGCCACTCCTTCGTTGCCCGGGCGGTGTGTTTGGGATCATTGTCATGCTGAAAGACCCAGCCACGTTTCATCTTCAATGCCCTTGCTGATGGAAGGAGGTTTTCACTCAAAATCTCACGATTCATGGCCCCATTCATTCTTTGCTTTACACGGATCAGTCGTCCTGGTCCCTTTGCAGAAAAACAGCCCCAAAGCATGATGTTTACACCCCCATGCTTCACAGTAGGTATGGTGTTCTTTGGATGCAACTCGGCATTCTTTGTCCTCCAAACACGACGAGTTGAGTTTTTACCAAAAAGTTATATTTTGGTTTCATCTGACCATATGACATTCTTCCCATCTTCTTCTGGATCATCCAAATGCTCTCTAGCAAACTTCAGACGGGCCTGGACATGTACTGGCTTAAGCAGGGGGCTTAAGCAGTCTGGCACTGCAGGATTTGAGTCCCTGGCGGCGTAGTGTGTTACTGATGGTAGGCTTTGTTACTTTTGTCCCAGCTCTCTGCAGGTCATTCACTAGGTCCCCCATGTGGTTCTGGGATTTTTGCTCACCATTCTTGTGATCATTTTGACCCCACAGGGTGAGATCTTGCGTGGAGCCTCAGATCGAGGGAGATTATCAGTGGTCTTGTATGTCTTCCATTTCCTAATAATTGCTCCCACAGTTGATTTCTTCAAACCAAGTTGCTTACCTATTGCAGATTCAGTCTGCCCAGCCTGGTGCAGGTCTACAATTTTGTTTCTGGTGTCCTTTGACAGCTCTTTGGTCTTGGCCATAGTGAAGTTTGGAGTGTGACTGTTTGAGGTTGTGGACAGGTGTCTTTTATACTGATAACAAGTTCAAACAGGTGCCATTAATACAGGTAATGAGTGGAGGACAGAGGAGCCTCTTAAAGAAGAAGTTACAGGTCTGTGAGAGCCAGAAATCTTGCTTGTTTGTAGGTGACCAAATACTTATTTTCCACCGTAATTTGCAAATAAATTAATTAAAAATCCTACAATGTGATTTTCTGGAAATATTTCTCATTTTGTCTGTCATAGTTGAAGTGTACCTATGATGAAAATTACAGGCCTCTCTCATCTTTTTAAGTGGGAGAACTTGCACAATTGGTGGCTGACTAAATACTTTTTTGGCCCACTGTATAAGGTCCCACAGTTGACCGTGCATGTCAGAGCAAAAACCAAGCCATGAGGTTGAAGGAATTGTCCATAGAGCTCCAAGAGAGAATTGTGTTGAGGCACAGATCTGGGGAAGGCTACCAAAAACTTCTGCTGCATTGATGGTCCCCAAGAACACTGGCCTCCATCATTCTGAAATGGAACAAGATTGGAACCACCAAGACTCTTCCTAGAGCTAGCTGCCCGGCCAAACTGAGCAATCAGGGGAGAAGGGCCTTGGTCAGGGAGGTGACCAAGAACCTGATGGTTTCTCTGACAGCTCCAGAGTTCCCCTGTGGAGATGGTTGTCCTTCTGGAAGATTCTCCCATCTCTGCAGCATTCCACCAATCAGGCCTTTTACCGCAGTAAACGGCACATGTCAGGAACATCTCTGGAGAGACCTGAAAATAGCTGTGCAGCGACGCTCCCCATCTAACCTGACAGAGCTTGAGAGGATCTGCACAGTAATGGGAGAAACTCCCCAAATACAGGTTTGCCAAGCTTGTTGCGTCATACCCAAGAAGACTCGTGGCTGTAATCGCTGCCCAAGGTGCTTCAACAAAGCACAGAGTAAAGGGTTTGAATTCTTATGTAAATGTGATATTTCAGTTTTTTTATTCTTAAGAAATGTGCAACATTTAAAAAAAAATCTGTTTTTGATTTGTCATTATGGGGTATGTTGTGTGGATTGATGAGGGGGGAAAACTATTGAATCCATTTTAGAATTCGGCTGTAACTTAACAAAATGTGGAAAAGGTTGAGGGGTCCGTAAACTTTCCAAACGCACTGTATATTGCAAAAAAAAACATTAATTTTACGTTTTCAGTCAGTTATATTGTTCAGGAATAGGGCAGAGTCTTGAGTTACAGATGACCTGTTCAGGTGGTGACTCATCTATGCATTAGCAAATAGACCCATTGACCGGGTTTGGGATGTAGGCTATGTCATACTATGTATGGCTGACCCTGTAAAACGACACATTTCATAAAATATCTTGCACACTAGAAATAATGTCTTGTCACATTCTTAGGGGAATCAAAAACTATTGTAGAATAGGTTTCCCACATACTGTGTTACGTGATGTGTAAGTCATATAGACCTTTGTTGGGACTAGCTTAATCATAGTGCACTAGGTCTATCTGAAGACCACTAGTAGGTCTGTATTAAAAGGTCATGCTTCTCCTTGTAGGTTCTTACTCTCAGGCATGCAAAAGAGTGGCATTGAAATTGTTATAATTATTTGCTTGTTTCTTTTCCAGAGCACTTTAAGAACATCCTTGAAAGAGGGTGCTATTCCAACCAGATTTGATTTTACAAGCCATTTGAACAATCCATCAGGCCACAAACGGAATAAAAGAATAAGAGAACCTGTAAGTATTGTCACGTTTAAAACACACACGTGGTTTATAGTGTCCCTTATAAGGTCATGACCCTGAATGTTGTACCCAATATAGTCATCCTAACCTGATCTCAGTAAGTGTATAATCTGATACTATTGCATTAATTCCAGTTTACATCTAAGTATGTCTTTAATCCATTTAGGCTGAGGCAGAGCTTGCATCCTTGAAGAAAGCTAAAGGGGATTGGTTTGGTAAATCTATTTCTTCTCATTTGTTGTTTGTTTTACCATAAGAATAAAATATTTCCATATTTGGCCACTCGCTGCAAAATTATATATATTTTCCTACCAGAAATTATGTGTAATTGGGTAGCAACTAGTAGTGCATAGTAATGTGGTCTGTATTGTCATAGGCTATATGTTAAGTTAGGAAAGTACACCTTTTGATAGGGTATTTGTAGAAACACTTTTTTTCAATTTCTTGTCCATGTTTTCTCCTTTACTACAGAAGATGATGCTCCATCTGAGGTGAAAGATAAACCAGGAGAGAATAGCGCAACATGTGATTTACAGCAAGAGGAACAAAAGAGAGAGGATGTCGCTAACTCCAAAGCAAAGGAAATCCTTAAAGTCTACTTTAAGGAAACCCTTGCCTTCACTGGATTCAGCATAGGGAACGATGCAAACCCCAACACAGATGAACCGATGGGAGACCACAGAGGACAACAGTCTCTCAACCCCATCTGTGTTGAAAAAATCGACCAGAAAGAAGTCCTCCAGTTCAGTGAGGACCTCATGCGGGAGGAGATCCGGAACAGTTTGAGGTTGGCACGCTTTTTCTCCATCCTGCTTCAAGATGTGACAAACATAGAGGGAAAAGATCAGATCCCAGTTTTCATCAGGTCCGTCACCGTGGCAGGGTTCCCCCAGAAACACCTCATGGGTTTCCTGCCCTGTTATGCAGATGCTGAGGGTCTGTTTTACATGCTGCTCTCAGAAATTCGGAATAAGTGGGGGCTGCGGATGGAGCATTGTCGAGGACTTACCTACCTGACCACAGGTGGTTTATGTCAGAAAATGAAGGATCTCACCAGCAGGATTCTGCAGGAGTTTCCTCAGGTAGTGCTAGCACCTAGTGACCCATATGCCTTTAACATGTGGCTAATCCGCTCCATGCCCATACCTTATATCCAGAAGGTTGTGAACACAGTGGAGGACGTTGCCAAAATAATTAGAGGATCCCCAGATCTTTGGGAAAGACTGGAGGTGAAAATCAAGTCTTCATACAGCCACCTTAAAGGTGAAGTGGACAGGATCATAGAGGCTTCCCAGAACACCTGGGAGTATGGTGTTGATGCCTTCCAGACCATGTTGGACATTCTTGAACCATTCCTCGCCTGCATCAACGAGGTGTGCTCGGCTGCGAACGCAGACACCGCTACTTGTGAGCAGATGGCCAAGCTCAAGCCGATCCTGAAGAACTTCAATTTCATTATCACCCTGGTTGTTCTGAAGAATACCCTCTGTTGCGTGAGTATCCTCAACCCGAGTCTCAGGGGAGCCATCAGCATCAGCAGCACCTTGCAGTACACAATCTCCAACGCCTTAAAGCTGGTCAACAAACATCTGCAGGAGATCGCAATATTCCACAGGAAGTGGTTTTCTGATGCAGTGGGCAGGGCTAAGAAGCTGGGAGTGGAGGTTGCTAGGCCGGATGAGAGCTCACCTGAGACTGGCGAGGCAGTTGCAACTGAAACCCCTCTGGAGGATTTCTACAGAGAGACTCTGAGCAGGCAGATCTTACAGTACCTTGTTGCGGAGGTAAAGAGGGTGTTCAGCACGGAGATGGTACGGATTCTGAGATGGCTCTCATTGGTGCCGTCTTACATGGCTGACCACAATTTCAGTATCCGCAGGGATAAAGTGGCGGACGCAAACTTGAACAACCTCGCTCGGCCCGACACCTTTTACGATGAGCTTGGTTGCTGGGAGGTGAAGTGGAGACATGCCAGCAAGCGGAGGATCCTGCCCACAACAGTGTTTGCAACATTGAAAATCCCAGACATTGCATTTTACCCAAATGTGCAGAGCCTGCTGAGAGTTTTGGGCACCATCCCCTGTGTGAACGCAGAGGCAGATGTGTATGGGCAGTACAACATGGTGCTGGAGCGGTACCAGTCTTACCTGAAAGCCACACCGGAGGATAAGAGACTGTGCAACATGGCATTTGTCTATGTCAATCAAGACGTGCACTTCAATGTGGAAGACATGGTTGAGTCCTATGTGGAGAAGCATATTGACATATTGCAGTTTTTGCATATGGTACGTTTATTTAAATATAACAGTTATTGTGTTCTTGTTGTTTTTAAAGTCTTTGCACCGCAATCAAATAAACTGAAGATTTCAAATCATTTGAAAAACTAAACAAAATTAAAGTACTGTAAATGGATGTTGGATATTTCTTAACTTGTTTTCTTACTAATATTTGCATTTGTAGGTTTCAGTTACTGAACAAAAGCGTTATTTTGCTAATGCTTTTATTTTCTGTTCATAGGATGATGAGGTAATAGAGATGCAGCCTGACGCTGGTAAGGAAGTACAATTATTAATATAATAATTGTATAATATTTATTGCAGTATTGTGTAAATATCCAAATATTTGCATTAATACCTATGTTTTATTAATTATTCCTTCTTGGCTCATGCTCTTCACTGCTTTATTTCAGAACCTGTCTCTGAGAATGATGGGAATCACACTCTAAAAGAGAATGTACAAGAAACACAAGAAGAACCACAGGACATACCCTCTGAGATGGAGACCGAGAGAGTGGGGCAACCGAAACTCCCAGCCACAGAAACTAATAAGGAGGCACTCAAATCTGCTCTGCAGGTTGCTGTGACAGCTGCATATAACAGCCAGAGCAGACAGCCTGGTGAGGCCTCTGCTGAACAGGATGGCGAGGTGGAAGACTCATTGAAGTATGTGTCAAAGTCTGAGATGGAAGAAGTTCTTAGAGTATGCGAGGATGCTGTCAGGGAGGGAATTCTTGTGGAGGTGGGCACTTCCTTTTTTTCTCTGTTCATCGACCGTGTTGTGAAGTTAGGGGAGAAAAAACATCTTCCTCTCTTCCTCAGGTTTGTGGACAGTTTTGATGTCATGCGATTGGAGCTCATGGGATTTCTGGATGTGGATCTTGACTGTGATGCCATGTCAGAGCGCATATTGGAAATTGTCACCAAAGAGTGGCATCTCGATTTGTGTTACTGCAGAGGTCAGGCCTACCTAGGGTCCGGTGATGTCTCCTACAAGCTGAAAGCATTTGCCTGCAAAATCCAAGAAAAGTACCCCCTTGCAATATGCACACACTGCTCTTGTTACTCATTTAACATATGGTGGTCAAAATCCACCCCTGTGTCATCAGTCAAACGGGCCCTGGATGTTTTTGAAGAGGTTTTGATGTTTTTTGGGAGCATGCCTATGCTTGAGAAACAACTGGATCATGTCATTGCATTTGGACTTAGGGAAAGCTATGAAAAGGTTCAAGAATTGCAGGGGAAGTTCTGTACCGTCTGGCAGGAGAAGCATGATTCCTATGAAGTTTTTGTGCAGATGCTGGAGCCCCTTGTCGAATGTTTGGAGAAAATCAAGAGCAACCCACAGAGGTGGAAATCCTCATTCTCTCTAAAAGCTGGAGCACTGCTGCGTTTGATAAGGGACTTTGATTTTATTGTGCCCATGGTAGCCCTGAAGAACACCTCGTCCTTCACCAGGGAACTGAGTGCAGGACTCCAGAAGGATCATTTCAGTGCAGCATCCCAACTCTGCCAGATCAGTGGTATAGTGGCTACTCTTAACAGGGTCAAAACAAACATCAAAGTATTTCACCAGAATTGGTTTGATGAAGCTTGTGCGCTCGCCCAGAGTCTAGGTGTGCAGATAAAAGTGCCTGATAATTCCTCTGCGTCCAGGGATAGCATGATGAAACCAGCTCTGTATTACAAAGATGCACTAAGTGTGCCCCTAGTGGACAACCTCACCAATGCTGTTAAGGATCATTTCTCTGAGGACCACAAGGAGGCCCTAAACTTCCTCTCCCTGGTTCCCTGCTCTGTGACTGTGAGTTACATGTTTGAGATCCTGAGGTCAAAGCCTCCTCTCTACGCCAGTGATCTGCCTGACTCCGACAACTTCTTCACTGAGTTGTGCTGCTGGAGGGTGAAGTGGAAGACCAAAGTTGCATCCGTGACCATCCCAGACACTATCTTTCAGACTCTCCGTCTGCCACTCATGCAGTACTTTGGGAACATCAACACACTGCTGAGGATCATGTCTGTGCTACCCAGCACAGTACTGGAGAACTGTGGGGAAGTGATGCGCCACAAGATGTTCCAGGAATACCTGAGGAACACCAGCCCCAAGGACAGGTCCCCATGTCTGGCCATGCTGCAGGTGGGAACCAACTTCAGCAGAGATCTGGACCGGATGGTGACTAAGTGCTTGAAGGTCACTCCGCAGGCTTTAGAGGGCATCTGCTTGGTAAGTTTTCGCTGTTGAAATAAATGTCCATGATTATTACTTTGTCTAATACGTTAAACCTATGTAGTCTTTCAGAGCAGCCTATACTGAAATGTTGTCATTTTAAAATAAATGATTTCCTTTTAATGTCTTTTTATTTTATGTTTTTTAGGATAAAGAATCCAAAAGTCTGATGAAGAACTCTGAAGCCAACATGGAAGGTATGTTATAGAAAATATTTGTTACAATGAATCCCCATGTGACTATGTAATTGTAAGGTACTAAATATGTAATAACACTTACCATTTAGTATGTCGGTAATATGGATGGACCTAGGTTTTGTCAAGTGACTAAATAAATTAACTCTCTCTGATAGAAAATTATAGAACTTGAACTGAGTAAATTGAATTCAATAATTTAGCTGTTATATTTTCAGTCGATCATGGCAAAGATGGAACAAAGGACCTTGAGAATCAGTCTTCTGACAAGAAAGAGAACCAGGAAATGAAAGCGGTGGATGAGAATGGGCACACTGGAGATAATCGACAGAGTTTGGAAATGGTTTTCAGACTGGCTGCACGTCTAGGGAAAAAGAAGTGTCAGCTCTCCGAACTCTCCAAAGAAGATCAAGTCCTTCTCATCCAGGATCTCGGCCTGTGCCACTGGTTTGGAAGAGATGGCAAGTTCACGCTTAACGTAGGAGAGGAGGAAATGGTAGAGCTTCTCACAAAATCCATCAGGGAAGTCATACTCTTAGAAATACAGGAGTCCCCCTTCTTTTCTCTTATCACAGATAAACCTGTTGTAATTGCTAATAAGAGCTATCTGCCTGTCTTTGTCAGATATGTTGGGGAATGTGCCCCCAAGGTAGAGCTCATTGGTTTTTTGCGATTTTTTGAAACCTGTGACGTTGATGTTCAAGTCAAGAATCTTTCAGCAACTATAATCGAAGACTGGGGATTGCCGATGAGTCAGTGTCGTGGACAAGCATTCATGCGCATGGGCTCAGGTTGTCACAGCCTGAAGAAGATGTCTTTGGAGTTCCTCGAGAGCTATCCTCTGTCTGTCATCACACCCAGTGAGTCTTGTGGTCTTGCCTGTTGGCTAGCAGGAAGTGTACACTGCCCACCTGTCACAAAGATGCTGGGAATTGTGGAAGATCTTCTACTGTTCTTTGACCAGTCACCTGGTCTAGAGGCAGAGCTAGCACAGGCCGTGGATGGGTTACTGAATACACCTCGGGAGGCCTTGGAGGAGATTCCAGAAACCTGTTGCTCCAGGTGGAAGAAGAGGGAGGACTTTTTTGATCTCCTAGTCGACACATTGGAGGGAGTCTTGAGTTGCCTGGATTCAGTTAGTTCCAGCGCCACGGGCACTATGTCGCTACATGCACAGGTCCTCGCCACTGCTTTGAGAGAGATGGATTTTGTCGTCACACTTGTAATCCTGAAGAACGCATGTTCTCCTCTTCGAAACTGCAGCACTGTTTTCCGCTGTGGTAACCCTGCTGACATCATCTGTGAGGTGGAGAAGATCGTACCAATCATAGAGACACTGAACAAGATGTTGGAGAACATAAGCACTGTACACACACCTTGGTTTGAAGAGGCATTCCAACTAGCATCCAAGGTGGCCCCTCAGCAAGTATGTTTCCCAGAGGAAGCTAACTCTTATGAGTCTCCAGAGGTGTACTACAGGGACAACTTTAGTGTTCCTGTACTGCGCTGCCTCATTGACGAAATGAAGTACAACTTCTCCGACAGTCATTTGAAAGCCTTGAAGCTCCTGTCTCTTCTTCCCACCTGCAATCCACAGCCCATTTCAGAGCCAATCCGCGCAGAGTCCACAGATAAGCTATACAGTCTCTACCTGTCTGACCTCCCTGATCCTGACACAGTAGAGCAGGATATCAGTAACTGGGCCACAGTGTGGAAAGATAAATATCAGGACATGTCACCACCAGCTTCTATCTCTGAGATACTGCTTCACCCAGAATCTCAAAGCCATCCCACAGTGACAATGCTGCTCAGACTGGTGGCTGTTCTACCGAGCGTCAGTATGGAGTGGGACCTGATGAAGACCACCCTGAACTCCATGAGGGCTCTGCTGAAGAGCACTGTCTGCAAGGGCAGCAAAACCGACACCGTGATGCTTCTCATGCATTACCCAACTGTTCAAAGACTAAGGGAGGTCATTGAGAAGTGCATCGAAGTTGACCCAGAAAGCATCCCATGTCTTGAGCAGGTAAATTAAAAGCAATACTCATTCTACCATTCCAAAGCTGATGTTTTAAGGACTGATTTTATTGATACACAGGTTTTTGTCTGCATAGAAAGTCTTGGACGGGCCACTTAAGTGTTTTTTTTCTTTCTCGGGCCGCCTATGTCCAAACGGTTAAAAACAAAAATCTATATACAGTACCAGTCAAAATCTTGGACACACCTACTCATTCCAGGTTTTTTCTTTATTTTTACTATTTTCTAAATTATAGAATAATAGTGAAGAGATCAAAACTATGAAATAACACATGGAATCATGTAGTAACCAAAAACGTATTAAACAAATCTAAATATTTTATATTTGAGATTCTTCAAAGTAGCCACCCTTTGCCTTGATGACAGCTTTGCACACTCTTGGCATTCTCTCAACCAGCTTCATGAGGTAGTCACCTGGAATGCATTTCAATTAACAGGTGTGCCTTGTTAATTTGTGGAATTTCTTTCCTTAATTCATTTGAGCCAATCCGTTGTGTTGTGACAAGGTAGGGGTGGAATATAGAAGATAGCCCTATTCGGTAAAAGACCAAGTCCATATTATGGCAAGAACAGCTCAAATAAGCAAAAAGAAACAACATTCCGTCATTACTTTAAGACATGAAGGTCAGTAAATCCTGAAAATGCCAAGAATTTTGAAAGTTTCTTCAAGTGCAGTTACAAAAACCATCAAGCGCTATGATGAAACTGGCTCTCATGAGGACCGCCACAGGAAAGGAAGACCCAGAGTTACCTCTGCTGCAGAGGATATGTTTGTAAGTTACCAGCCTCAGAAATTGCAGCCCAAATAAATGCTTCAGAGTTCAAGTAACAGATACATCTCCACATCAACTGTTCAGAGGAGACTGTGTGAATCTGGCCTTCTTGGTCGAATTGCTGCAACGAAACCACTACTAAAGGACACCAATAAGAAGACCAAGAAACACGAGCAATGGACACTAGACCGGTGGAAATCTGTCC
Organism: Oncorhynchus mykiss; assembly: GCF_013265735.2. Classification (NCBI taxonomy): domain Eukaryota; kingdom Metazoa; phylum Chordata; class Actinopteri; order Salmoniformes; family Salmonidae; genus Oncorhynchus; species Oncorhynchus mykiss. The sequence continues at coordinate 31,989,280 of NC_048576.1, forward strand.
TTTGGTCTGGTCTGATGAGTCCAAATGTGAGATTTTTACTTCTAACTGCTGTGTCTTTGTGAGATTAGGTGAACGGATAATCTCTGCGTGTGTGGTTCCCACCGTGAAGCATGGATGAGGTGGTGTGATGGTGTGTGGGGTTGCTTTGCTGGTGACACTGTCAGTGATTTTATTTAGAATTCAAGGCACACTTAACCAGCATTGCTACCACAGCATTCTGCAGCGATACGCCAGTCCCGCTAAGCGTGAACCAGATGGGATATCATTTGTTTTTCAACAGGACAATGATCCAACACACCTACAGGCTGTGTAAGGGCTATTTGACCAAGAAGGAGAGTGATGGAGTGCTGTATCAGATGACCTGACCTCAAGCCAATTGAGATGGTTTGGGATGAGTCGGACCGCAGAGTGAAGGAAAAGCAGCCAACAAGTGCTCAGCGTATGTGGGAACTCCTTCAAGACTGTTGAAAAGCATTTCAGGTGAAGCTGGTTGAGAGAATGCCAGGCGTGTGCAAAGGGTGGCTACTTTGAAGAATAGTTTCACTTTTGTGGTTACTACATGATGTACTATTTCATAGTGTTGATGTCTTCACTATTATTCTACAATGTAGAAAATAGTAAAAATAAATAAAAACCCTGAAATGAGTATGAGTGTCCAAACTTTTGATATATACAGTGAGCACCATAATTCATTGGACAGTGATCTTTTTTGTTGTTATTATTTTGGTTCTGTACTCTAGCACTTTGAGTTTGAATGGATACAATGACAATTAGGGTGAAGTGCAGACTGTCAGCTTTAATTTGAGGGTATTTTCATACATATCGGATGAACCATTTAGAAATCATAAAAGCTTGTATACATAGTCCCCCCGCCCATTTCCGGGCATCAAAAAGCATTGGACAGTTTAACATAACGTAGAATAAAGTATTCATTGTTAATATTTGGTCGCATATCCTTTGCATGCAATGACTGCTTGAAGTATGCGATGCATCGACATCACCAGATGCTGGGTATCTTCCCTGGTGATGCTCTGTCAGGCCTGTACTGCAGCCATCTTCAGTTCCTGGGACTTATTGCCTTCAATCTCTTCAGCATGTAAAATGCATGTTCAATTGGATTCAGATGCGGTCAAGGATTTTCCACTTTTTGGCCATCAAAAACCCCTTCGTTGCTCTAGCAGTATGTTTAGGGTCATTGTCTTGTTGCACGATGAAGTGCCGTCCAATGAGTTTGGAGGCTAAAGAGAGAGCACAGTGGTCTTCCTCAGTCTACCGGGTCTTTTGACATAATTGAGTTCACCGGTTGTTGTTTTTTCTTGTTAATGATGAACCAAACTGTTGACTTGGACATGCCCAGGGTTTTTGCAATGTTCCTGATTGATTGATTTTCATTTCTGAGCCCTATTACGGCCAGCTTCATTTGCATCGACACTGCTGTCTTCCTCATGTTGTCACACCCCAACAACAACCTCCAAAGGCAATAGCAAAGTCTATAATCAATACTATTCGTCAACAGCTCATTCACTAAACACAAAAATGAATACACCTGCCTAACAACACACATCTGTGAAGCCAATTCAACAAATACTTGTAGTACCTTAAAATGGGGGGACCATGTACAAAAGGTGCTGTCATTTCTAAACGGTTCAGTCGATATGTATGAAAATACCCTTAAATTAAAGCCGACAGTCTGCACTTCATTGTCATTGTATCCTTTCAAACTCAGTGCTAGAGTACAGAACCAAAATAACACAAAAAATAATCACTGTCCAATGAATTATGGCGCTCACTGTGTGTGTGTGTGTGTGTTATGTGTATATATATATATATATATATATATATATATATATATATATATAATGGTGCAAAAAAGTATTTAGTCAGCCACCAATTGCGAAAGTTCTCCCACTTAAAATAATGAGAGAGGCCTGTAGTTTTCATCATAGGTACACTTACACTATGACAGACAAAATGAGAAGAAAAAAATCCAGAAAATCACATTGTAGGATTTTTAATGAATTTATTTGCAAATTATGGTGGAAAATTAGTATTTGGTCAATAACAAGTTTATCTCAATACTTTGTTATATACCCTTTGTTGGCAATGACAGAGGTCAAACGTTTTCTGTAAGTCTTCACAAGGTTTTCATACACTGTTGCTGGTATTTTGGCCCATTTCTCCATGCAGACCCCATCTAGAGCAGTGATGTTTTGGGGCTGTTGCTGGGCAACATGGACTTTCAACTCCCTCCAAAGATTTTCTATGGGATCTGGAGACTGGCTAGGCCACTCCAGGACCTTGAAATGCTTCTTACGAAGCCACTCCTTCGTTGCCGGGCAGTGTGTTTGGAATCATTGTCATGCTGAAAGACCCAGCCACGTTTCATCTTCAATGCCCTTGCTGATGGAAGGAGGTTTTCACTCAAAATCTCACGATACATGGCCCCATTCATTCTTCCTTTACACGGATCAGTCGTCCTGGTCCCTTTGCAGAAAAACAGCCCCAACGTATGATGTTTCCACCCCCATGCTTCACAGTAGGTATGGTGTTCTTTGTCCTCCAAACACAACAAGTTGAGTTTTTACCAAAAAGTTATATTTTGGTTTCATCTGACCATATGACATTCTCCCCATCTTCTTCTGGATCATCCAAATGCTCTCTAGCAAACTTCAGACGGGCCTGGACATGTACTGGCTTAAGCAGGGGGACACATCTGGCACTGCAGGATTTGAGTCCCTAGCGGCGTAGTGTGTTACTGATGGTAGGCTTTGTTACTTTGGTCCCAGCTCTCTGCAGGTCATTCACTAGGTCCCCCTGTGTGGTTCTGGGATTTTTGCTCACCGTTCTTGTGATCATTTTGACCCCGCTGGGTGAGATCTTGCGTGGAGCCCCAGATCGAGGGAGATTATCAGTGGTCTTGTATGTCTTCCATTTCCTAATAATTGCTCCCACAGTTGATTTCTTCAAACCAAGCTGCTTACCTATTGCAGATTCAGTCTTCCCAGCCTGGTGCAGGTCTACAATTTTGTTTCTGGTGTCCTTTAACAGCTCTTTGGTCTTGGCCATAGTGGAGTTTGGAGTGTGACTGTTTGAGGTCGTGGACAAGTGTCTTTTATACTGATAACAAGTTCAAACAGGTGCCATTAATACAGGTAACGAGTGGAGGACAGAGGAGCCTCTTAAAGAAGAAGTTACAGGTCTGTGAGAGCCAGAAATCTTGCTTGTTTGTAGGTGACCAAATACTTATTTTCCACCATAATTTGCAAATAAATTCATAAAAAATCCTACAATGTGATTTCCTGGATTTTTTTTCTCATTTTGTCTGTCATAGTTGATGTGTACCTATGATGAAATTTACAGGCCTCTCATCTTTTTAAGTGGGAGAACTTGCACAATTGGTGGCTGACTAAATACTTTTTTGCCCCACTGTATATATATCTATCTCACACACACACACACACACACACACAAAAATTGTTTTTCTTTGGGGTGGGGGGTGATTAATTATTTTTGTGTAAAATTAAACCACAGATATAAAGTATGTAGAAACGATAATGGACATGTACATATTGAAGTAAGTTCATCTTTGAGAACAAATCACCAAAATAAAAGCATGACAGTCAGGGGGAATCTAACATTTTAACTCCGGAGTATTTGTCATGGGGCCCCCATATATTTAGTTTTGTTTGAATCTCTTTTTTTGTAGAATTGCATGTAATTTGCTTTAAAACGGCTACATTTTGTCACTGCGGCCAACAGGAGGGCCTCCTAAAATTTACGGTCATCGACCACACCATTTGCCAGGCCCATGTCCACACCACCACCTAAGCCCCATTTTGATCCAGAAAATCCCTGGTATAGCATACAATTATTTTATTCATGAATTGTCCATTTTACAAACAGACAGATAATAACAGTAAACAATACAGCAAGATCACCCCCCCTATCCCCTGGCAAAGGAGATATGCATAGCAAATAAATGTGTTTTAAATGTACTCAATTCTGTTATGTAATTTAGGTGAAGAAACAAATGAAAGGTCTGAAGCTGGAAAGTGGTAAGTGAATGTTTAAATCATGAAGATTCATCATGACATTCTACATGAACCATGTAATAGTAGAGTGAAAATAAAGGAAAGAGGGGTGTTTATTGAACTGAGTGTGTGTTTTAGATTTCAGAGCTTTTGATGTAAACCCTGATGAGAGACATGAGCAGACAGTTGAGGAACACCAAGCTGATATGGCAGAACAACCCCTTGCTGGAGAGTTGCAAGAGGAGGACGGCGTGCTGATGGCGGAGGACGGCGTGCTGATGGCGGAGGACGGCGTGGCGCTGGTGGCGGAGGACGGCGCGGCGCTGGTGGCGGAGGACGGCGCGGCGCTGGTGGCGGAGGACGGCGCGGCGCTGGTGGCGGAGGACGGCGCGGCGCTGGTGGCGGAGGACGGCGCGGCGCTGGTGGCGGAGGACGGCGCGGCGCTGGTGGCGGAGGACGGCGCGGCGGAGGACGGCGCGGCGGAGGACGGCGCGGCGCTGGTGGCGGAGGACGGCGCGGCGCTGGTGGCGGAGGACGGCGCGGCGCTGGTGGCGGAGGACGGCGCGGCGCTGGTGGCGGAGGACGGCGCGGCGCAGGAGGGCGCGGCGCAGGAGGGCGCGGCCCAGGCGCAGGAGGGCGTCGCCCAGGGGCAGGCGCAGGACGGCGTCGCCCAGGGGCAGGCGCAGGACGGCGTCGCCCAGGGGCAGGCGCAGGACGGCGTCGCACAGGGGCAGGCGCAGGACGACGTCGCCCAGGGGCAGGCGCAGGACGGCGTCGCACAGGGGCAGGCGCAGGACGGCGTCGCGCAGGGCGCCGTTGCCCAGGGGCAGGCGCAGGGCGGCGGCGCGCAGGACGGCGTCGCACAGGGGCAGGCGCAGTACGGCGTCGCACAGGGGCAGGCGCAGGGCGGCGTCGCCCAGGCGGAGGATGGTGTTGTAATGGTAGAGGACAGGGTCGTAGGTCAGAGGCAGGCTATGTCTTTCTATGACCCACCTGTGCGTGAGGAAATACTTAAGGAACTCTGGGACTCACAGTTCTTTACAATAATAACGGAACAGGCGGTTGAGATTGAGGGACAGCTCTATGTCCCCCTGTGCATCAGGTACTTGGACAAACAGGACACTCAATGCGAGGAGACTGTAGCTTTCATCCCGTTCAGCCAGGACACTGCTGTCTTGGCTGATGCTATTGAAACAGCCCTATCAGAGAAATGGGGGCTCAATATGGCATACTGTAGAGGGCAAGCTTTGCTAAGTGTTGGTGAGGTAGGATCTCGGATGAGAGCTGTATCTGCTGTAATAGCCCAGAAATACCCCCTGGCCATGCAAATGGTCAGCTCTGCTGTGTCTCTGAATGTGTGGCTAGCCAGGTCATCTCCTGCAGTGGCAGCAGCAGACTGTGCAGTGTCTGTAGAAAACATGTTACAGTGGCTCACAGAGGATGCAGAACGACAGATCAAACTGGAAGAGGTGATCATTGCCATATTCCAACATGATGAGGGGAAGGGTAATGAGCTTAGGGACAAGCTTATTAAGAACTGGGAGAAGAGTCATGATATGCATGATTTGATGGTAGAGCTCCTGGAGGTAGTCATGCTGTGCTTGAATGAGCTGAAAAGTGAGGAGAATAGCTTAGGGAGTGGCCAAGCACTGCTTTACTTCGATAAAGTCAGACGTTTTGAGTTCATCTTCACGGCTGTCGTGCTGAAGAATGTCCTAAGCTCGACCAAAAAGCTGAGCCAATCTCTTCAAGGAAAACCCCTAGATGTGTTGCTAGCTATGAATAGCTTGCCCGATCTCCTAACTTCCCTCAATGAATTGAAGAGCAATATCGACACACATCACAAGGCCTGGTTCAAGGAAGCTGTCTCTTTAGCTTCCAAGCTGCAGATAACGTTGTTGCACTCTGCGCTGCTAGAACCCCTGAGTCAGTTTTACAAAATGGCGGTGAGTCAGAAGGTGATAGAGCACTCCATTGCTGAGGTCAGTGAGTTCTTCACAGAGAAGGTCCTCAGTACCCTGAGGTGCCTGGAGATTGTGCCTTACGCCATGTCGAAGCTAGAAAACAGCAGTGTAAATGCTCACGTTTTACGCATGTACAAAGATGACATGCCTGACCTGGTCTCACTCCCAACAGAGATGAAGTCTTGGAGAGAGAAGTGGTTGGATCCCATGTCCGGGTATCTTCCAGCCACTGTACTCGACACTCTGAAGGCATCAGACATTAGGAGCTTTAGTAACATTGAAACCCTCCTAAGACTCCTGGTCATCCTACCATTTTCCCGGAGGGAGAGTACCTTCAGGCAGGGAAAGAGAAGCCTCCAGGGGTTCATACAACAGGAGACCAGGTCTCTTTCTGAACTTCATCCTCTGTAAATAAGTTTATGTTCCCTCAAGCTCTTATTAGCATCAAGCAGGTTTCTGAGTTGGTGTCCTATACTGCTGACCCACTGTACCCTTGAGTAAATGTCCAACCTAATTTAGGTCTCAAACATTTTAACTTACTAGAAGACATTTCCCTGTATACATGAATGATCTAAATCTTTTGGTCATTTTATTCATTGTTTTTTATTATAACATTTTTTGTTTTAAGTTGTTTGGATAATTGTACTGCCTAATGGGACCAATGTCTTGACAAAAAAAGCAATGCTCACCTGAGGGTTACCAATGCTTGTGTGCCTTTATGCAAAACTAACAGTCAACCCCATGAATCATAAAAATACAGATGTCTGAAAATGACAGTCCCATCAGGCTTTTTGAAATAACTTTTGTTTGTCAGCACCAAATAACATTGGACTGAATTTAAGAATCACTTGCATCAATTCACTGTCAATAAGTTGTATCATTCTCTTCCTTGGCACAAATAGAAATGGTTAGTTCAATCATGTAGATGTATTTTATGATGGTTTCTTGTCTAGGAGAGTTCATTTTCTGTAAAGAATTCTCCAAATACTGTCTCCTTAAGAGTTCAACATTTCATATATATTTGTCAAAAAATGAAAATAAAGTTCTAAAAAGACTCAATGTTCTTATTGTATGACTTCACATTGCTGTAGCAGGCATACCATCGTGAATAAATCAATGTTCTTATTGTATGACTTCACATTGCTGTAGCAGGCATACCATCGTGAGTAAATCAATGTTCAAAGCAGTCACAAGAGGGCGACATTATTTTGGCAATTAATTTGGAATATATTAAGAGTCCCCTTTATTGATCAAGAGAATGTTTGATTATAAAGCATATTTTATTTAAATAATTTGAGGGGGGGGGGGGGGGTTGGACTTGCAGCTGACTGCTCTGTTGAGGATTGGAGAATGTAAGCATTACCACACCTTTTGATATGGGATCCAAAGCCAAATAAACCATGAAGCTTGCTGTATATCTTACCGATTTGTAATCTTATTGGGAAATCTCAAACATATGAACTGGTTTAGACAACAACAAAAGGAAGTATCTCATCTCATAATTGCTTTTTCCTCCCATTATGTTGCTTTTGATTCTTTACTTTCTACAAATTTTAATTCCTCCCACTGTCGGGTAAATATCTTAAACGTTGAATGGTGGGGGTGATTTAATTTTTTTACACTCCCTCTTGTCTGATTTGTAACACATCCTTAGCCTAGTCTCTGGACTGGGCATCAATCACTGGGGTATTGTTTTCAAGCTGATGTCATCAAATCTTGAAGGGAGGCAATCAGTCTGTCTTCAGTGAGACCTTGGGCTCTGGGTCGGTTTAGGGCAATAACCTATGATCTTTCTGAGGTTAGCTGCTGTGAGGAGGGCACTTCAGAAGCCTTATGAACCCAAGTAGAACAAAGATCTTAAGATGACAATGCAATAATTGCTCTCACAAATCAACTATTTTAGGTCATCAGTAAAACACTTGTAATATGCAGTATTTTTTAAAGGAATATTTTCCTAATGTTTAACTATGATGTAGATATTCTATGAAAAGACACCATGAAAGACGTTTTCAGATTTTGGGTGAGCGAAACCACTGTATTATACATTTTTCTACATAGTGTTTGTTATCTATAGAGAAGTCTTGAAAGCCAGAAGATTGCTTTCTTGAATCTATCCTGACAACCATTCCTGATATGCTAAGCTTTAAAAGTTTTGTGAAAAGATGGACGCTGTGCAGACGCGCCAAATTCTTGTTCCTCTCATCGTTTAGAGAATTTCCCAGTCATTTCTAGATTTTGACCTAGGTACTGACCACATTTTCCACAGGCAATACATTTTTATTTTTGTCATCTGCCTGCCAGATATGTGTCTAGTGCTCAGCAGAAAGGACTGGTTCTGTGTGCTTTCAAATGTGTTCCAAATTCAGATTACCCAACTGATTTTGTAAGTCCCATAGGTATAGATTTTCCTATAAAAATAAAAAAAATTTGAGGAAAGTGTTTGTAAAATAACTACTAATCTCAGGTAGATCTTGACTTAAAACCAAATAAATCTTGTTTCTTTCTATCTAATTGAAATGACCACAATTAACCATTATTTTATGATAGTATTTTGGCAAAAACAAACTGGTTATAAACTGAAATATGTTTGACCCAGTGATTCTTTCATCACCTTGGGTCTCACACACCAAGAAAAAAGTTTCTATGCATTAAAGAGCAGTGCATCCCCATCTCAACTATTACTTCAAGGGACATGTATTCTTCCTGTGATCTGTAACAGCAGAAACCTCCCCTACAAGAAATAATGTATTGTTGGGGCTCAGCTCCGTGTGAAAGGAACATCTCCATGTCCTCGGTCAACTGCTGAGCAAACGGATTTGTCTCTGCTGTGCTCTGGGTCGTCACTGACAAGCCCAGAGCCTTGTTTGCAGACTGGATTACAGCCCATTCTCCTTAGCTGTGGCCACCATGGTTGAGGTCCATTCCTTTTCAATTCAGGGAGTACACTGAAATTCCAATTTTACTCAATGCTTCTCTGAGAAAATATTTGGTTTACATTCTTAATTGACTGAATTGAAATGGTATTGACCACAACCCTGGTGGCTACATCCAGCTAAGGAACTCCTAAACTTTGCTCTGCTCAGTCCCATAAGCTATTGGTATCCCTCTCATTTCCACTAATACAGAAATAAAGGTGGACCTCGTTGCAGGTGTTTTGTACTGTATCTCATGTTGACTCTTTTTGGTTGGTTGTTTTTGGGACCCCTTGCTATAACAAGCAAGAAAGGCCTTTTCATCTCCCATCAAAACAAGGAATTGCTTGTCATAATTAGAACTTCTGTGCTGGTTTCCTATTGGAAGTAAAGGTTCTGCTCTAATGTTAGACCTGTGGCATTCTAATCATGTCCATTGCTAGAATTTAAGGTCACTCTGGAGCGGAAGGCAGACAGGCTTAACTGGATTTTATTTAAAGGTTCCTTTTGTAGTGGACAAATGGCATCGCCCCCCATAATTCAAAACACCCACAAATAGACCATTTGATTTGAGTTATCGCAACACCAAGTCAGCCGATCAGACCTAGAAACAGGTTTTCATGCACTGGACAGACATTTAAAACTAAACTGTGCTATTGGAAATATATCTTTGTGACATGTATAGAAATGCCATTGATAAACTTAGCGCTTCCAAAGCTGTGTGTATACAACGTATAGATAGATATTCTTGAGATATTAATTCTACTGCTGACATTTCCTTAAATCTACTCCCTCTCCTAAAGCCAGGGCATCAGCAGTCGGTCACTGATTGCTCGTCCTCTTGAGCTTGGCCCAGTAAAAATGTGCCCCTTTACCAGCAGAGGGCAAAAACGATTAACTTGTGATCAGGTTACTGCTTTGGTAACCCCTTTTTCTACTGCTGCTCCACTTTCAGATTTAAGCATCACACATTATTAAAGAGTGCTCCAGTACTCTGATACCCCTCCACCGATTCTGAGGAGGAGAAAGGAAACATGTCTTTCTGCTGCACAATTGATCCTATTATGCTGTGCAGAGGCCTGTGGTCCTGTGGTGGCGGCACTTGTCCCTGTTGGCTCCTTCATCTTTGTCTGGGTCAGTCTTCCTGAGAGGTGTTGGCAGAGTGAATCTGAACTGTGAAGGGAAGCATCACCCCACCCAGGTAGTTTACCTCCATCCTTCCACTACCTTTATCACCTGCTCTCCCCTTTCCTCCTCTTTCAGCAACACCTCGTCAGACATAATATGCTCTCGTGTGATGGATGGTCTGTAGAAGCCGACACTGACATCTCTTTTCATGTTACAGGAAATGTCCCATGTCCTCTATCTGCATGTGGCGAAAAAGTACTTTTGATCCTAATTTCATGTCATAATACCCTAAAGAAAATATTGATTTGTTTTGTTCAGTAGTTTAATGCTCATGTGTTATTTAATTTGATCTCACAATGTCTTTAAGGAACAACATTCATAATCTTTGTGAATCTTTATAAACCTTGACAGTTACAGCAGAGCAAATTGAGAAATCACTTAAAGGGATACTTTGGGATTTTGGCAATGAAGCCCTTTATCTACTTCCCCAGAGTCAGATCAACTCATGGTTACCATTTTTATGTCTCTGCATCCAGTATGAAGGAAATTAGAGGTAGCCTATGCTTACTAGCGTTAGCACAATGAATGGAAGTCTATTGTATCTACTAGCATTCTAGTAGGCACCATAGACTTCCAGTCATTGCGCTAAAGCTAGTTAGCAATTGCTCGAACCCTAGTTAGCGACTTCCTTCAAACTGCACGCAGGCATAAAATGGTATCCATAGTTCATCTTACTCTGGGGGCGTCATTGCCTAAATCCTGAAGTATCCCTTTAATATTATAGTGTGGCTGGATTTTAGTATGGAACTATGATATTAATTTTAAATTAATCTGTAAATATATCATTTCACCTTTGAAATGAGTAACCAATGGTGTTGGACTCTGGATCCAGACAAGTACATTTGCCAAAGGTTCCATGAATGGATAAACAGTCCTATACAGGCCTGAGCACTCCTTGAAGACCAAATTAAGTGCCACCCATCTGTCACTTGAAAGGGTTTAGGCTCCTCAAAGCAGAGTTTAAGAATGGTTATAAACAAATGGTACACAAAAGATGTGCTCCTATCTTCTCCTGACTATAGAGCACAAATTGGATGATGATCGTTGTTTCTGTTGTGGACCCTGCTGTGAGGTACACTATTGCCTGTGAAGAAGAGCACCTGAAAATCCACACATCAAGATAGTATTTTCACATTGGTGAGCTGCCTCTTTGATGATGCTTTTTCCCTTTTTATAGGGAAAGTTTGGTGCTTTTATTGATTATGGTGTTGTATAGGATGTCACCGACACAAATGTCATGTTTTATATCAGAACAAACTGATAATAGAATCCCGTAGTGTTTGGTGGTAAACATTTGATGAAAAAATTCAAATAGACCATTTTCATCAAAGTCTGAGCTAGTAAGAGGTAATAATTTATGGAATAATGTTGCAGGAAGCCAGAAAGAGCTATGTCTGTCTGTGTCTCAGAGATTTCCAGGATTTCCATCTGCTTTCAGAAGAAGTTAAGCTTACAGTGAGGATCTTTTGAAATATTCATCAACAAGAGGACACTTAATTTGCATTGTATATGTGCCTTCCCTCCAGGACATCTAATCCATCCGGTGTCACAGGAAGTCCAGGAAAATCATTATGGACCTCAGCCACCCGAGCCACGGCCTGTTCACCCCGCTACCATCTAGAGATAGACACCACTAGCCGTCCTCCGCTCAGTACCCTACCCTGAACTTAGGCACTGTTACTAGACGCTTAACACCCGATACATTACCCTGCACCTTAGAGACTGCTGCCCTATGTACATAGTCATTGAACACAGCTCACTTTAATAATGTTTATCCACTTCATATGTACATACTGTATTCTAGTCAAGGCTCATCCTATATAACTACTGCTGTACACATCTTTCCTATTCATATCCTGTCCATACTGTCTCTACACAACACTATATCCATATGTATATTTATATTCCCGACTCTGACATTGCTCGTTCTGATATTAGTTAATTTCTTTATTTTTAGTGTTTGGATTTCTGTGTATTGTTTTGTATTGTTAAGTATACTGCATTGTGGGAGCTACAAACATAAGCATATATCAACTTTCAGATCTTTCTCACAATAATACAATGGCATTCACATTGGTTACTTGATTGAACTAACAAAAAAATGATGTGCCTGTAGATGGGAGTAACCTGTACCCCCGCAAATTGACTCGGTACCAGTACCCCCTGTATATAGCCTCGTTATTGTTATGTCATTTTGTTGTGTTACTTTTTTATTTATTTACTTTTTACTTTAGTTTATTTTGTACATATTTTCTTAACTCTATTTCAACTGCATTGTTGGTTAAGGTCTTGTAAGTAAGCATTTCACGATAAGGTTGTAATCAGGGCATGTGACAAATACGATTTGATTTGATGTGAGCGCTAAAACAAGTTTATGCAACACCATGATGAAACTTGCCAGTCTGGTGGTGATGTTTAGAAACATGGAACAGGAGGGATAGAGACATAAAAGGAAAGGGTTGAATGGATGCCAGACAGGTTAGTATTTTCAGGGGGTAGTTGCTGGGTAGCTGTGACTCAGGGCCCATTCAGGCCTGTATCCCAGGAGGCGAAAGGTGAGTGGTCTTATCTCCTCTTGCTATAGCTCTGGTACACTTGTGATTGGGGAGACAATGGCACAACATTGTGAGCTGGAAAAGCCATTCCTCCCAAACGTTTAAGCATTGTATTCAGACCTCTTCAGGCTCTTTCTGTGGGGTAGAACAAGGCATTGTGAGTTTGTTATACATATACAGAGAATAATTGCAGGTGCTAAATCCAAACAAAGGTTTGATGAAGGTTTGGCTGTTATTGGGTAAAACAACTGAGGTTTTTCATTTTTATGAAGTCGTGTGGCTTTGCTGTCCAGTCAGAACAGCCAAAAGGATTCCTTACCCCTGTGTGTTGGTTGAAAGGTGAGATGGGAGATCAAAGGCCTGTATGTTGATCCTGGCTCAGACAGGAATGGAGAGCCTCTGTGTAAAACGGTCAACCCTGAGACGGTGCTGTAGTGCTCCAGCTACAGTAAGCTCTGCTGCAGCCCCCTCCTTCCCCACACACAGTACAACCCATGTCCATTCACAGTTTACTACCATAAAACACATTTCACCCACTCCGCCAGAACCAGAAACATGGCATAGTGCAGTCACACTACAAATAAGATTTGTTTAAGTCTACTCTGTGTGACCCTGATTTAGCCCACTGCAGTAAAAGGTTAACTCAAACTCCAAGCGTTCCCTAGACACGTTACTGTCAAATAACAACCTTGGATTGTATCATGTTTGCCAAAGAGATTTGGGCCACAGAATCCCCCTGTGCAGAGGAAAAGTGGGCATGTCCTGGTTCGTAAATGTGTCTACCCCACATGATCAAACCGGCAGAAAGAAACTGTGACAGATCTTAATCCTTCTCCCCTCTGGAGCAGCCAGTAGAGGATCTGCTAGCATGTTGGGCGTGGGGCAGGGAGCAAGGTCAGTGGTTTAAACCATGCCTGCAGGCCAGTCTGGAGCCCAGCCCACTCTACACTGGGGGGGCGAGTGCGCGCGCGTGCGCGTGCGTATTAATTTGCTTTCCCATTATTGCGTTTCAAGCAAGTTTCATGATACCCGACCAGAAAAATAATACTGTTTGGTAGAGGACCCCTGTTGAGTAAAAACAGATGATGTGAGAAAGAGCGGCTGTGATAGTGTTACTAGTTTCAGAATTCTTTTTGTATAATGTCATGATTCTATTTCTAATCCGTGTATTCTGGCTCCACCAGCTAGCAACTGGAGCCTCCCTGGATCATTTTTAAACCAGTTATATTCAATGGACATGTAATTTCTGTTTTCATACAATTTCCAAACAGAAGATAAAGGCTGTCATTATACTGGTATTAAAGGTATAAAAAATGGAACATGGATATTAAAGTTGATTTAGGTTCCTACCCCAGCATTGTAAAATCTGATGAATTGAGGTGTTGTTTAAATATCACGAAATAACTTTTCCAGTTTGTCTTTTGTTTTTGCAAAGACTGTATCAGGGTTTCAAAATTACTCGGCAAAGTATTCCATAATGTAATGTAACATTCCAGTAGGACTGTTCATAAAACATTTCCCATCTTAATAAACGTTGTTTTCTACATTTTCATTTATAAATGATTACATTTCATTCTGGGATGGTTTAGCCAGTAAAATAAAATGCCATCCTAATTTTTATTCTGTCATGTGCGTTTTTACCCTCGTAATCCAATGTACATAAATTACACTCATAGTTAATGGTCCTATAGGACCATGCGTTCTGAAATGTAATTGTAGCCTACATTGTTGTGCGCTCCTTTCTCATTAAGTTTGTCCCCATAAAATAAAATAAAATAAAAACACAAATTACCTGCGGAGCTCTGCCTCAGTCAGACAACAACACACTGGAACCGTGTTAACAGTGGAAACATTCTTATTAATGAAGGTGTCTTAGTTGCATGGTTGTTACAGCGCTTGGGTGTGTGGTTGTTTTACTGAGGGGAGAGCACTGAGCGTTACAGAATTCTCTGCATGAGGCAAAGTGAGCAAAGAGAGCCAGGTTATTGGTTAATAGAAAATGCATATGGCGATGCATGGGAACATTCACTGATATTAAAAGACAGAAACTATAAGGAAATAGTTACCTGCCTCGCTTGTAAAATTATTAATAAGGTGACCATGGTGGAATCATTATGTGCATGAAACATTTTCAGTACGCCCCTGTTTTTGTTTATTATTATTAAATATATTTAACAAAACTCAGCATATTCAAGTTGTCCACATTGAGTTGGAATTACATTTCAGTTTTTTTTAATGCATAGACGATGCTGATAATAAAACAACAGGCCCATTATGGTAATAGCATAATACTAAAAATAAAAATAATAATCATCATCATCATATATTATTGGGCCTATTAGGCTGAGCTCCTTGCCATCCAGGATATCTATATCAGGCGGTGTGGTGGGAAGGCCCGGGAAATCGTTAAAGACTAACCTCCCAAGCCATAGACTATTCTCTCTGCTTCCGCACGGCAAGCGGTACCGGTGCATCAAGTCTGGACAGCTTCTATCCCCAAGCAATAAGACTTATAAATAGTTAACAAAATACCTACACGGACTATCTGAGTTAACCTTGTATCGTTATTGACCTTTTGTTTTAGTTTTGTACTCTGTCTATGCACACTCACAGGGCCCTACACACGTACACAACATCTGTTCACTCACACATAATATGCACATACGTTTGTACAGACTCTACACACACGGACATGCATTCACATACAAGCTGCTGCTACTCTGTTAATCTTATATAATGTTGTATTTACTGCAGTATCCCTGCACATTGTACATATGGTATTGGAACAGACTCTGCAGTATGCTTACTTACTTACTTATTGTGTTTTTCATATTCCGTCTTATTTCTCATGTGTTTTTTTCTAGTATTACATTGTTATTTATTATTGCATTGTCGGGTTTTGAATTTGCAAGAAAGGCATTTCACTGTACTTGTGTATGTGACATTAAAACTTGAAACTATTCGTGGTTTCTATTATACATTAAACTATTATCATTATTGTGAGCATTAGTGTTGGGGGCAACCTAGAAAATAAAACTGCGAAAATATATAACAAAAACTATAGCGCAACTGGTTAAAATGATCTAACATGTAGAGCAAGATTGGACAATGACAGTGTGGGTATCTTACGTCTCTCCTTGGAAGTCCAAATTCAACCCGCTTTGTTATGCTAATTGTGCCTGACATCACCAGCGAGATCAAAGCGGCGCAGGAGTACTTATGAGTTGAGGCTGCCCCACTGCCATGAGTCCAACACATTCCGCAGCGAGAGGCACTGCACGCTGAATAACCTGCGAGAGAGAAGAGGTAGCCACTGTTGCTGGGGAGTAAAACGATGCTTACTTCTTTGGATTCATTTGAATTGCGAAATTGTGGATTTATACGAATTTGTGGAGGATATTGAATTCAAAAGGATATTACACTGACACGAATCATCATTAAAGGTGAGGAGCAATGGTCTATCATGACATGACTATCAAAGTCTAAAGTTATCGATGACATGCTTATTTTCAGAGTTTGATAGCTTTTAATTGGTTGAACACGAACTAGGCTATTTAAAAGATTAGGCTACTATATATCTGATTTGAGTTTGGATAGATAATATCCAATATATTTTCGAATAAGGACTCGAGTGTAGGCTGCCTTATTAACTTGAACGTGACTCAAACTACATTTTAAGAGTAACTTTATTTACCTATTGTTCCCACTGCGACTGAATAGAGGTAGAAGGCTATAATAACAAGGAGACAGCTTCAAACATGCAGATGGAGGGGAATTTGAAAGATAATAAAGTTCCAATATTTAGGTTTAGTGGCTGATACGGCTATATTATACAACGGGAATGTAATAGATATTCGTTGAAGGTGATCATGGGGAAAACTATTCATTTCATTGACAGTTTCACCCCACACAAAATACCAAAGTAACCTCTGCATGCATAGAGTGGTTTCCCTCGCATAAACCCAATGCACCTTATATAAAATTGGAGATCGGGACAAATGGAACTACCACAACTTTAAGGTTTTGTGAAGAAATGTTAAATGTGTTTAAATGTTAAATAAATGTTTTTAATGTAAAATCGGATATTCTTATCTAAACTGATTGCCTGCTGATAGTTGATCGCTTGCTAACCGTTATACCACATGTGCTGTAGCTGACATTTCCAAAGGGTCTGATGTTGTGCTCCTGTACAGCGTAGCCAATTTAGATCACAATTCGCAACATGTATATAAATTAGGCTATAGGTTTGTATTACCCACATGGTTAGAGATGCTTAGAAAGATGTGTATCATGGTGAAAATATAGTGAAATAATAGTGTTATTATACTGTCTTATTATGTGTTGATGAGACGTATTAAGCAACTATTATTTCCACTTTAAATATCACTATAATCAGTGAGATTAGTGTTTTGTTTGAGGCATAAAATTAAAGTTATTTTCAAAGAGCTTCCTTATCATCACTCGACAATTAAAAACCCTATCTGATGGAGGTAATGCCCTGTACAAGTACAACCGTGTCTGCTGTAGGGTAGTGTGTGCTGCTGATGTTGCCATCCACTGATCATATTACTATCTGAAATGTATCTGAGGGTAAGCAGAAAATACAATTCAGTTTGTGTGTGTGTGTGTGTGTGGGGGGGGGGGGTCTGTCAACTCTCAATAGCCCCTGCAGTGAGTGTTGTTGCGCCAGTGGGAAGGATGAGCAAAAGAGTTCCACAATTAATACATTTCTTGAAATAGGGTTTTAGATTTCTCTATTACTTTTCCACTATACATAAGAAATGTGGCAGTGAACAAAACCATTATAGCATAGATTATCTTTTGACATTTTGCTTTGAATAGTGTGGAGTGTTCCTTTAATGGTGTATTTTTGTGTTCCACCAAACAGGGGAAAGAGGGGAAGACGGTGTCATGGCAGTTGACTTGTGATTGCACCTATAAGAGCCTAAAAGCCAACAGCCACCTGCATTACTGTCATCTCTAAGTTGGAACACTATCATTATGAAGAAAACGTCTAACACCCTCCCACTCTGTCTGCTTACCATTCTGCTGCTGTCCCAGATCTGCTCCGGCATCAAATGGCTGTAAGGAACTTTTATGTTGTCTTTTATGTGTGTGCATTCTTCCTTTTGCTTTACTGTTTATTGTGGCTTGTGTTGTGCATAGGCAGCAAAACAGAAGCTGGGGCTCTCCAAGTCCTTCTTGTTTCCTACTGTATTTATTCTAAACCTGCAGAAAAATATAATATAACTTTATTGTCCATCTGAGGATGAACATTTGCCACATTTTCTGCCGGTAAACTAAAAGAAAGGCTGTGCATTATTTCAGTCCAGGTTCTCAATTCTCAAAGATTTGAATGGGAATTATGGAGTGAAAAATGAATACTCTGTTAGAACAGAGTACTCGAAAGCAACAAGCAGCTTGTGTGTTAAACTTCATTATAACCAAGAGTGACATAATTTTGAAGTTTTTCCCTTAGATATACATATTCCTCATTGACTTTGGTACATATTTTTCTTTGGTTCATAGATTGATTGATATTTTATGCCTGCACATGATTTGGGATGTTTTTTTTTAACCATCTGTAGCATCTGAAACCTATGAGTGAGTTGTTGTAAGATTTCTATAGGCTATAACAGTCGAACAGCAAATGTGCCTCAGAGAGAGATGGAGATTGCATGACATTGTGCTAAATCCTATAGTAGAAAGGGTCTCTCCCAGCCTTGATATTTCTACGGGGCCTGGATGTGAACCAGATGCAGCCATAAACACCTGTGAGCTCTGGGTTACCACGAGCACAGGGGAGTCTGTCACAACTTATCGTTGGGCATGGAGTGGCCACTCCCCTCACTCCTAATCCGAAACAGGCCATAGTGCAGGAGGCACTGGCTGGTTCTCACGGAACTCTCTCTCCCTCGCAGTGCTGCTACAAGACATAGAAAACAGAGTCAGACACTGACTGACCAGGTTCTCTGGTGGTTTTTCTATGAACTAATCTTCTGTTCTGTCTATGTGCAAATCAAGTATGTGTGCCCCCCTTTTAGATTTCGTAATCAGATGATTTATGCCAAACAAAATTCTCGGTAGAATGCAATCCTTTTAACAATGAAGAATGTAAATGATGATAGATGGATAGATGTAGTGCTGTCAGTTAGATCTGGGTCAGGATTTTTGCCTATGATGAATTCATCATTTGGCATGTTCTGGAACCTCCTCTGCTGAACTAAATCAGGAGAATAGTCTGATGCCAAGCTGTGGTCTGTTATGTTTTACCTGTTCGTGACTTCTTGAGAGATTTTCATTGGCAGCCTCTCTCTGGTATTTTTGTATCTTCCAAGTCAAGTGGTACGAATGCCAAAAATGTTAAAAGTTCCAACAGTTCTGATAATCTGTTTGATTGTTTCAAAACAAGTTTGAAGCGCAATGGTTCAGTATGTATCATAGCTATAGTTATGGGCCTAAAAATGTATGTATGTTAGAAGTGAGAAAATGACTTTTAACTATGGCATCGGCTTTTGCATTCATAAAATCATGTCATATTTCATATCAAAAATGTTAAATATTTTGATCTTGGAATTTTTCAGATTACATTTTTGCAGTATAGAAACCTCTGAGTTGAAGCCATCATAATGAAGTACTTATAATTACGTATGTTTCTGTTCCAGGGCCCTATCTCACACACCCACGTCCTTACACATCAACCAGACCCAACACTGCAAGCTGCTGCCCGGCCTGGTGTCGTCACAAGCCCAACTGTGTCGGAGCAACCTGGAGCTCATGCAGACCATCATCGCCGCAGCACGCGAGGTCAAGAAGACCTGCCAGAAGACCTTCGCTGACATGCGCTGGAACTGTTCCTCGATTGAAATCCCCAGTGACTCCTCGAGGTATCGTCCAGATCTTGACAGAGGTAGGCCTACTGGTCACAATCTAGGGGAGACCGGGGTTGGCTGTCACACTTTTTACTCTTGTGTGTATTTCTCAGCACCAGTATATCTTAAAAGGCTATTTTCAATATTAGGAGAAAGACCAAGGTATTGGGTTGAAATGGGGACCCTCATATCTTATTCCAACATGGAGTTATAAGCCATCAAAACACACTCTGTCCACCTGTGACAACCAGCCCCATCGTGGGATAGGATGTCACACAATATGTTGTTGGTTGTCACAATGTTTGCTAGTAGCTTATTCTTTTTGTAACAGGAAATAAAGCAATATAGCATACATCATCTTAGAAAAAGCCTTTCTTTGAACTAAGGATATTTCTAACAAATTCAACATTTTATGCCGTGAGAAAAACATATGACATTTTGAGTAAATTTGGGTGTGTATGTGTTTGTTTGCACAAGCATGTGTGTGTGTGTGGGGGGGGACATAAAAAATATGTGTGTGAGAGAGCGGCAACGAAGGGAACTTTTTATAGCACAAGCACAAAAGAGCTTGGGATTTATTATAATGGAGTTGATAGTGACAAACAACCCCAATGCTAATAAAGATGTTAGTTACTACATGGCTGGACCTTGGAACTCAGAAAATAGGTTTGAAATATAGCTCTCCCTCTCTTCTTTTCAACAAACATAATTGTTCATGGATACTCCCGTAATTAAAACAAAAAAAGTAAAGAAAATCCCCCCTCATCTATGTAAAACACAAATTCTCCTAACCTCACTGTTTTGACATGCTGACATGAATAGACCAGGTGGATCGGTTCTTTCAAAGAATGCACACGTTAACCTTACAAATATTGCACAGTGCCATTTAGATTGTCCTTGAGCTGTTCTTGTCTATTAATTATCTGTATTATGTCATGTTTTATGTTTTGTGTGGACCCCAGGAAGAGGAGCTGCTGCTTCAGCAGTAACTAATGGGGATCCTAATAAAATGCCAAATACCAAAACCCGTGAGACAACAAACCCCAGTCTCCCCTACTGTTTATGGTGCTGTGAGATCAATTGATTGAAATGGTGGTGTGAGATCCATTGTGCTAGGTGTGCAACCCAAACGTTTTTTTCAATAGAACTAGGAGTGATCATCTCAGACCAAATTATCAGCACAGTAGAAACTCTGTGTCCTTGGTGGGATTCAAAAAGCTAATTCAAGTGTTGCAGGAGATCATTTACAAGCGAGAGTTTAAAGCCTTAATCATCGTCCTTGGGGGTCTTTTGTGCTCTGAGGGCAGAGCAGACTGGGCCAAGCAAAGGCTACCATTCTTCTTTGTGTCCCCTTGAAAGAAAGAAAATTGTCCTTTATCACCCTAGCCACCCACCTCCCTAATATCCGTGCTACAGTCCTTCTCTTTATGTTCCAAGTACTTGATGTGGTTGTCTTCATAGCTTAACAGTGCCTTGACTCTCTTTTGTGACACAATAGATTCCATTCTTCACGTGAGAGATAGTATTGAGTTTGACAGTGACTATTAGAAGGGATCTAGACATCTTTTTTTTTGTGACAACTCATCCTTCTCAGTTTTAAATCCCTTTTACGTCACACATTACCTACACGCATCTGGTTTTCTATAGTACTGCAAGATGTCAAATATTATCAGCGAACTCAACTGAACATACGTCGTATGAACAGGCAGGCTCTTAGTTGCTCCTTCCAGTACAAAGCATTAGTAATGTATACAGTACATGCCTACAGATTTTGATCGATCATTGTCTCATTATATGCACACTCCTTTCAGTGATTTGTCTGAGAGTCTTTCCATGTTCTGTACTTCTACTTTGATGGGTTTATTTCCATTGCCAAAGGGATCTTTGCTGAGCCAGGCAGAGCCAATGTCAGTTCCAGTTTTACTGAGTTTGGGTGAAGATATATATATATATATATATATAAAACACAGCAAAGAGCTGGCTCCTAATCAAAGATTTAAGGAGATAGCTCCACGATGATACGCCTCAGGAGAAGACAAGCTCCATCTGTCAACTGTTAGACCAGTCTTGAGAAGCCACTGGCCAACAATAAACTAGTGGTCTTCTTCATACAGGGATGTTTTTGTGGTCTGGCTGGTTCTTCCTGTCTCCCACCTCCATCGTCCAGCATTGACATATCTGCCCTCTTTGTGTACACACTTCATCACCCTACATTAGATCCATATGATCCACTCTGGCTGTATAACCATATATGTCCAGTGACTATCTGATGTTACTCTTACTGAGGTTTCACTTGGCAAACTGTTCAATGATACAATAGATAAAGGTTAGATTCTACTACAAAAATTATACTCACTGATGTATTTTCCCTCACTCAAAAGGCCTTGTCTTGTTCCAAACAGGCACGAGGGAGTCAGCGTTTGTGTATGCCCTGTCTGCGGCGGCCATCAGCCACACCATAGCGCAGGCATGCACGTCGGGGGACCTGCGCCTGTGTTCATGCGGCCCCATCCCCGGGGAGATCCCTGAGCCGGGCTACCGCTGGGGCGGATGTGCAGACAACCTGCACTATGGCCTGGTCATGGGCTCCAAGTTCTCTGACGCCCCGATGAAGATGAAGAAGGCAGGCTCCCACGCCAACAAGCTGATGCATCTGCACAACAGTGAAGTGGGGAGACAGGTACAAAGTAATCTTATTATCACAGATCACTGATGACTTACTGTTCATTCTATGTAGTAGTATTCAGAGGTGGGACGGCAGGGTAGCCTAGTGGTTAGATCATCCAATGATCTAACCACTAGGCTACCCTGCCGTCCCACCTCTGAATACTACTACATAGAATGAACAGTAAGTCATCAGTAACCGAAAGGTTGCAAGTTCATATCCCCGAGCTGACAAGGTACAAATCTGTCGTTCTGCCCCTGAACAGGCAGTTAACCCACTGCTGTCATTGAAAATAAGAATTTGTTCTTAACTGACTTGCCTAGTTAAATAAAGGTAAAATAAAACGAGCAAGTCACAAGATCTGAGTCTCAAGTCGAACGAGTCTTGAGTCAAATCTAAATCATGCAAGGGCCTCCCGGGTGGCGCAGTGGTTAAGGGCGCTGTACTGCAGCGCCAGCTGTGCCATCAGAGTCCTGGGTTCGCGCCCAGGCTCTGTCGTAACCGGCCGCGACCGGGAGGTCAGTGGGGCACAATTGGCCTAGCGTCGCCCTAGCGTCGCCCGGGTTAGGGAGGGTTTGGTCGGTAGGGATGTCCTTGTCTCATTGCGCACCAGCGACTCCTGTGGCGGGCTGGGCGCAGTGTACGCTAGCCAAGGTGGCCAGGTGCACGGTGTTTCCTCCGGCGCATTGGTGCGGCTGGCTTCCGGGTTGGATGTGCGCTGTGTTAAAGAAGCAGAGGCTTGGTTGGTTGTGTATCGGAGGACTTTCGGAGGACTTTCAACCTTTGTCTCTCCCGAGCCCGTACGGGAGTTGTAGTGATGAGACAAGATAGTAGCTACTACAACAATTGGATACTACGAAAAAGGGGTAAAAATTCAAAAAAAAAAAAAAATCTAAATCATGCTTTCCAAGAACAATTCAAGTCGAGTCAAATCACACATTTTTTCAAGTCAAGTAAAAAAATAAAATGCAATGACTGTTTTGTTGAGGCTTCCAGACAGCCCTTTTCATTATTTTGTCTATAACACATTTTGATTATGTTATAACATACTTTGCAACTAATTCCAACTAATTCATAATGTAAGTCAATTATACATTTCAAGCAGTTTTGACATACCAAAAGAACAGTAGCTAGGCCTATGCTAGTAATTTATGACTGATGCCCCGCCCCATTGCTGGTGAGCTTGCAAAGTAAACAGTTAATATTTTTGATCACCAAACAATATTTGGAGCTAGATATATATTTATGGCAATATTCTCTTCCTAGCTAGCTTAGTGGTTCTCAAACGTTTTGACCTGCAAGTTCCCAAAAATAGTTGGTTAAAAGTTTGCGACCCACACACACACATGCCCGAGGCACATACGCTAACACGTGAACATAATCGCTGCGCAAATGTAGCCTGTCATTACAGCCATTACAACCATTCCTGTTAGCAGCCAATAACAACTAGGGATATTATGTCACTTCTCTGGAGTCCAGGGTAAGCAAAATACTGCCTACCTGTAAAAAGTGGAGGTTTCAGGATCGTCTGGAAAGCATTGTCTGTCTGCACTGCACGCTTAGTGTTTCACTTTGTAGGGCCGCCTGCCTGCCGAATGCTCGTTGACACCTGAACTGGGTAGCCCTTTTCTTTTTCACAAATACCGTAATTAAGTCGCCAGAATATGTTACATTTTCATCCCATAATATTGAAGGCAGTGCGATGTTATAGCAAGCCTTAAACATGATATAGCCAGTAGCCACCCAAACTGGGACTACCTGAAATATGAACAAGATCAATGAAATCGGCAGGTAGCCTATTATTGTTCTGGCAAAGATGCCTCTGTGGTTGATTTCTAAACTGTATATTATATAGATAAATAATATAAATGTAGGCATACTGTGCTTTTGTCAGGCAAAACTGGAGAAAAGTTATTTCTGGTCACTTATCTCTGGATATGCGCGCTCGCCTTTGCGCGTCAATGCTGATGACTGGTCATTGGTCAACAATCAAGAACTGCAACTTTTTGGTTCTGAAGCACAGATGAGATGTTTTTGAGACAATCTTTTGGTATAATACCGTAGGGTAGGTCTATATTAGAAACCAGATCAAACAGGCAAAGGTATATATACACAATATATAAAATATAATATATATGCATGTGTAGCCTATTAAAATATGTATGAAAAATATGTATTTTTCCCATTCAGCTTTATACTCGCGACCCCCCAAAACGCTCTCACTTTGAGAACCACTGCGCTAGCTCTTCCGACCTTTGTTGATTAACAGTTTGCTGGTCCAATTCATTCACCAATCTGTTGCACGTTCTACGTAGCTGCGGCTACTGTCTCTGGCTGCTTGGAGAGTAAATCCACAGAGACTCAGTTCCACAAAATGAGTGAAAACATTTTACAAACCTAGCCAGATCATTTCAAGTCATCCGTCTCAAGTCAACGTCGAGTCACAAGTCTTAACTCTTGTGTGGTGTTCATGTTATTATTATTAACCCAATATTATTGGGTTTTTAAAACAATACAGCCATAACAATTTACATAAGAATACTTAATACTTAGATGTTGACTTAAATAAATTACAAGCAATATAGACAGCATACATATCAATAAAAGCACTGTATATATTTTTTTTTTATAAAATTGAATTTTTGTTAACAGAAATCTATTTTTATCAAGACACGGGTGGAATAAATCATGTTTATCTTAAACAAATATAAATTAAACAAAGTTTTCATCACTATTGATGTTTATTGCTTTGAACTGAACAAATTGAAAGGACACATTTTTCAGTATTTTATGGAAATGATAAATGAGCCCCATTGAACACAAGTTAAGGCCGGTCTACCCACCACATGAGGGACAGAGTTTTACTGTGTGTGTGTAGCAAATGTATTTCTTGCTCTTGATGGATTTGTACTGCGTCTTCCTGTCCTTCTTCCACACACATCGCAGCGCTTCTTCTTGTTGCTACCAGCTGCAATCTACAAGGATGAAAACACAGTTCAGGAATTTTACTAACATCTCACTCACTCACATATATAGTTACAGCAGGTCAAGGTAGGAGAGTCAGACACACATGCAACAACATCACTCACACTTACTTCCGGTATTGGAGATGTTAGTTCTGTGTTTTGGACGGATGGGGCACCAGCATCCTCCTCCTGAATCATCCTCACGATGGCTGCAGAAGCTGGGGTCCTTGGGATATGTTGCCTCCTCTAGATTTGAGGTCTTACCAATGCCTTGCCCAGCTCCTCGAGAAAGAGACGTCTTCTCTTCAGCTTCCCTCTGTTCCAATCTGGGTTCAACGCCATCCAGATGACAAACGCGTTGTCCAAGATGTTGAAGAATATCACAAGGGGCAAGCGTAGGGCTCTTCTTTTGCAGCTGTAACCAGCTTGTTTAAATTGTCCACCCCTCCTTTTGTGGCATTGTAATCCATTATGATTTTTTGTTGTTCCTGGCCACAGATTCTCCCATCCATGAGTACCACATTTTTGCCTTTCTTTGGCACGTAGGACACTAGGGACGTGTCGGCCTGAGGTGGGAGCTCTGGCTTGTTTTTCCATACGGTTCCTACCATCGTCAGCTTCCTCTTGAGGAACTCCTGTCCCAGCTTGTGCGAAGTAAAAAAGTTATCGCATGTGATGTTGTGTCCACCGAGTCCCCGTGTCACATCCAGGACAACCCGCATCCCTTGGTTCTTCTCAGGGGCTCCTCCATCTGGCTTCCCTGTATACACTTGCAAGTTCCACGCATATGATGAAGAAGCATCACAAGCAGTCCAGATCTTGACTCAATATTTTGCAGGTTTAGACTGTATGTACTGCCTGAAGGGGCAGCAGCCCCTAAATGGCATAAGCTGCTCATCAACAGTAACGTTGGGCCCAGGGTTGTAAAACAGGAGAAGGCGGTCCACCCTCGTGTCCCACACTGACCTGATTGCAGCTAGCTTGTCTCTCTGCACTGACCTGATTGCAGCTAGCTTGTCTCTCTGCTGCAGAGCTGGTCTGGTGGCTCAGTTATCGAAAGCGGATAATCCTGGAAATAATGTGTACATTTTCCAGAGACATTGTTGCACGGAAATGTTATCTGCCAGTTTCTGCATTCCACAGGGATTCTGCGGATTTCCCATTGGATCTAAAAATGTAAATGAGTTTTGTCCATCTCCTTCCATCTCTTTCCAAAAACACACCTGCCCTCCAAATTAGTGTCCAGAATTATTTTCTGGATGGTGTCTGTGATGAACAGTTCAAAAGAAGACTTTATGTCCTGCACATGAGTAACCACCATCTGCGTCGGCCCTGGTTGCATCCTTATCACATTTGCAGCCATGCGGGGTGGCTCATTCTTTGGGCAAGAAGACCATTCAATGCCACCATTTTTTACATCTATATTTCTCCTCCTGCAGGCTGCTGACGAGCTGGTTGCCCACGGCCTGGCTGCTGATGGGCTGGTTCTGGGGCTGGCTGAGGGTCAATCTCATCCTCTTCTTCCAACTCACTGTCAGACTTTGAATTGACGGAGACTTAATCCTCATATTCTGAAATGTCTTCATCTTCCAAAGTGGAAAATGCTCCTTCCGCACTACTGTAGCTTCTCTCTCTGCAAAAATTGTTTCTAAGGCCCTCTGAGCAGAGATTATTTTTGCCATACTGATTGATTGTGGTAAGGAGCTACAATGTATCAGACTAATGTATTATAATAACATTGTGCAGGTTCCCGCAAGACATTGTGTAGTTTCACACACTACAAATGGTAAAGAGTGCGAAAATAGCGGGATACAGGCAGACAGGCAGGGAGAGAGCCAGGTTAGGAGGAGGAAGACAGAGTGAAGGCACACACTAAAACTTTTGATTTAATTTTTACTTGTTTTCACCTACACATACACTTTTCCACACTTTTTTTTACCCTTGGGTCTAGTGGACCCGAACACCACATATGTAATAAAAATGTGTAGGGCGGTGCACAGTGTTCACTCAATGAAAAGTTGTTATTTTACATGTTCTTCATATAACATTGAAAATGGGTCCCACAGACCCGAACACCACACAAGGGTTAAGGCTAGTAGTAGTAGTAGTAGGAGTAGTAGTAGGAGTAGCAGTAGTAGTTTGGCTTGAAAGATGGATATATGGATGATTATTTGAGCATACAGTCCATTCGGAAAGTATTCAGACCCCTTGAGTTTTTCCACATTTTGTTACATTACAGCCTTATCCTAAAATAGATTAAATACTTTTTTCCCTCATCAATCTACACACAATAACCCATAATGAAAAAGCGAGAAAAAACCCCTGAAATATACCATTTACAGAAGTATTCAGACCCTTTACTCAGTACTTTGTTAAAGCACCTTCTCTGCAGATCCTCTCAAGCTCTGTCAGGTTGGATGGGGAGCGTCGCTGCACAGCTATTTTCAGGTCTCTCCAGAGATGTTTGATCGGGTTCAAGTCCAGGCTGGGCCACTCAAAGTCATTCAGAGACTCCTGCATTGTCTTGGCTGTGTGCTTAGGGTCGTTGTCCTATTGGAAGGTGAACCTTCACCCCAGTCTGAGGTCTTGAGCGCTCTGGAGCATGTTTTCATCAAGGATTTCTATGTACTTTGCTCTGTCCATCTTCCCCTCGATCCTGACTAGTTTCCCAGTCCCTGCTACTGAAAAACATCCCAACAACATCATGCTTCCATCACCATGCTTCACTGTAGGAATGGTGCCAGGTTCCCTCCATACATGACACTTGGTATTCAGGCCAAAGAGTTCAATCTTGGTTTCATCAGACCAGAGAATCTTGCTTCTCATGGTCTGAGAGTCCTTTAGGTGTCCCTTGGCAAACCCCTAGCGGGCTTTCATGTGCCTTTTAGGAGGAGTGAGTTCCATCTGGCCACTCTACCATAAAGGCCTGATTAGTGGGGCGGCAGGGTAGCCTAGTGGTTAGATCATTGGACTAGTAACCGCAAGGTTGCAAGTTCAAACCCCCGAGCTGACAAGGTACAAAATCTGTCGTTCTGCCCCTGAACAGGCAGTTATCTCACTGTTCCTAGTCCGTCATTGAAAATAAGAATTGGTTCTTAACTGACTTGCCTGGTTAAATAAAGGTAAAATAAATAAAAAAAAGTGGAGTGCTACAGAAATGGTTGTCCTTCTGGAATGTTCTCCCATCTCCACAGAGGAACGCTGGGAGCTCTGTCAGAGTGACCATCTGGTTCTTGGTCACCTCCCCCGATTGCTCAGTTTTGCCGGGCGGCCAGCCAAGAGTCTTGGTGGTTCCTAACTTCCAGCCTTGTATTTAAGAATGATGGAGGCCAGTTTGTTCTTGGGGACCTTCAATGCTTCAGAAATATTTTGGTACCCTTCCCCAGATCTGTGCCTCGACACAATCTTGTCTCTGAGCTCTACGGACAATTCCTTCAGCCTCATGGCTTGGTTTTTGCTCTGAAATGCCCTGTCAACTGTGGGACCTTATATAGACAGGTGTGTGCCTTTCCAAATCATGTCCAATCAATTGAATTTACTACACGTGGACTCCAATCAAGTTGTAGAAACCTCTCAAGGATGATCTATGGAAACAGGATGCACCTTACTTCAATTTCGAGTCTCATAGCAAAGGGTCTGAATACTTATGCAAATAAGGTATTTCTGTTTTTATTTTAATTTATTTTTTCAAACATTTCTAAAAACCTGTTTTTGCTTTCTAATTATGGGGTATCGTGTGTAGATTAATGAGGGAAAAAACAATTTAATACATTTTAGAATAAGGCTGTAATGTAACAAAATATGTAAAATGTTAAGGGGTCTGAATACTTTCCGAATGCACTGTATATAGCTCTTTTCAGGGCCTATTACTGTAAATCAATCCCTTTGTGCAATCTTTGACATATTTTCTGCTATAGCATTAGCCTCAATAGTAACAGTGTTTTACGTTCACGTCCTCCAGGCCCTGAGAGATGCGCTGGTGATGAAGTGTAAGTGTCACGGTGTGTCTGGCTCCTGCTCCATACGGACCTGCTGGAGAGGCCTGCAGGACCTGAAGGACATTGCCATTGACCTGAAGACCAAGTACCTTTCAGCCACTAAGGTGGTGCACAGACCCATGGGTACACGCAAGCAGCTGGTCCCCAAGGACATTGACATCAGGCCCGTCAGAGAGAACGAACTGGTCTACCTGCAGAGCTCTCCGGACTTCTGTACCAAGAACGACAAGCTGGGTTCCGTCGGCACCCAGGACAGGTGAGACTGTTACAGGAGACTGTGTGTGTGTGTGTGTGTGTGTGTGTGTGTGTGTGTGTGTGTGTGTGTGTGTGTGTGTGTGTGTGTGTGTGTGTGTATTTGAGGCAGCTACATTAAGGCAGCTATATACAATTTTAAATATTACATGACATTACATTACATTTCATAACACTTTTCACAACACATTAAGTGTGTGCCCTCAGGCCACTAATCCATGTGTACGAGCCCTATTCTGAGCCAATTTAAATGTTCTAATGTTATATTAATAACTCTGTTGTCCCATTGAAAGCAAATGTTATCGAAAATCGAATCAAACACTTCATGAGAGCCCATGAGCTCATGTTGCACAACATTTCTATAGGCTATGCAATTATGAGAGAAAACAGAGTGATGGCTATATTTATTTCTCAACTTTCCTAATATTAAGCAAATATTAAGCACATTGCTTATCTTTAAAACAGGAGTATAGCCTACCTGGCTGGCATGAAAATGAACTACAGGAAAGCATCCTCCATTCGCTATTTATGTGCATAGATGACTTGTATTTTTTCCCGCTGCCTGATAATGGCCCATTCTATATCAAAACGAATTTCACACATATATTATTTAGTACATGTAAAGACAAGATTAAATCAAGAATAAACTGATGGGTGACAATATTAGCCTATCAATTGTGAATTATATACTACCACTTGTGACTTTTTAGAATCATAGTCACACACCTCATGTAGCCTAGACCATAGGCCTATATGCTTTGATAAGGTTTGTATCACAACTAAAGTGGCCTAATAACTTCTGAAAATGAAGCACATTAATACTCTTTACAAGGGATGTAGAGCTTAACTGTCATACATACATATGCAGCGCGTGAGTTTCAAGTTTGGGGAACATCATTTTCACCATCAAAAAGCAGCTTTATAATAAAAGCATTACATGCACAATCGCCTTTGTGGTTTGGATAAGGATACAGGCAGTTGCTTCCCCGATGTGTCGGTCTTCA
The DNA here is from genome assembly GCF_013265735.2 of Oncorhynchus mykiss. Lineage (NCBI taxonomy): Eukaryota > Metazoa > Chordata > Actinopteri > Salmoniformes > Salmonidae > Oncorhynchus > Oncorhynchus mykiss. The sequence continues at coordinate 32,019,687 of NC_048576.1, forward strand.
CTTTTATCCTGTGAGAAAGACCCGATCACGTGATGGCGAACCGTGTGAGTGAGATGAGAGGTGCTTCTGAGCAGGCAGCACTCAGGGAGAAGGGCTGCAGAAGGAATGGCTTTTTTAGGTTGCATTATGGCCACACAAAGGGAATGCCGCCGGGAAATTCAAGGAATTATCAAGTGCTTCTCAAATTGTGAATGAGAGTCTGACGAAGTGTGTACTGTCTGCGCAAAAAAAAAACAAAGCAGAGCTCATGCCTTTCAAGCTACTTTTTTCAAATCATCATTAGAGTCGCATCATGCAGCCTTACAATGTATTAAAAATCAAAACTTATAGCCCAAAGTTTGTAGAACAATTGAAGTTACATTAATAACTCTATATGAAGCATAAAGGAGGACCTATTTCTTTGTTAACCGCTCAACACAGAATAGCCGCACGTGTGCAGTCCCTCAAGTCGTTTGGAAAACATGTCCTTTCTTTTTTATTCAGCTTTGTTTAATTGTATTATTCATACTATAAAATAATATAAATAATGCCACGGAATTCTAAGCAAATCTTGTCTGCTAAATGAACTAGTGTAGCCCACAGCCATATGGCATAGCCAGGTAAGGACCTAATATAAGGACAACTACAAGTATGCTATTCTGTTCTTCTGAAATAGACTCAATTTTTTCATATCATGTTTCTTTAGACCTGTCTAAAATAAATAATAGATGTATTGTGAAGGTGTAGGCTATATTACATGGGTTTATTAGACTTTTTAAAATGTAGATGTTCCAAAGGTCTGCATCATGTGTAGAAGCCAGGAGATGCTAAATGTGTTTATGTTAATTTACGGTCAATTACCGTGAGACCGTCAGTTATTTGCTTGACAATTACCGGCTGACAAAATTTCGTGACCGCCACAGCCCTAATGTCATGGGTGGAGCATTGTGAAAGAATATACAGCCTGATCTTATGTAAATCCGGGACATTCAAATTACTATGATATGTCACATTTGGTATGGTTACATAAGACAGAAGGTTACTTATAACGTGAATGTCTAGCAACCCAAAGGTTGCATGTTCAAATCTCATCACAGACAACTTCAGCATTTTAGTCAATTAACAAGTTTGCAACTACTTACTACTTTTTAGCTACTTTGCAACTACTTAGCATGCTAGCTAACCCTTTCTCTAACCCTAACCGTAACACTTTAACCTAACTCCTAACCCTAACCTTAACCCTAACCTAACCCTAACCTTAACCCCCCCAACCCCTAGCCTAGCTAACATTAGCCATCTATCTAACGTTAGCATTAGACACCTAGCTAACGTTACCCACAACAAATTAGAATATGTAACATATCATATGTTTTGGAAATTCACAACATATTGTAAGAATTCCAATTTGTAACATATTGTATGAATTGCAATTCGGGAAACATATCATACGAATTGTAATTCGGAGCATATCATACCAAATGGATAAATTAATAAATACCATGAGAATTGTAACATATCATACTATTTGGAGTGTCCCGAATATACATTTACTATGTTACGTCTACCCCTGAATCCAGGTTGTAATATAGGACCTTACAAAATCATAGCTACTCTTTTGTGAAAGCTCTACATACTCAGTATGTTGGCCTGGCTCTGCCTGGTTCCTGCTTCATGGCCGTGCAGCTAACATTTAGGAAATTACCATTCCTGTTTGTTTTCTCAAGCGGGGAGTTCGTCCAGGATGTTGATTTAATTAGCTGCCGCCCTCCCTGGTGGCAGGCACCATTTTGTTTTGAGAATCCCTGATAAAGCAAGTGGTCCCTGAGATTGGCCTGTCTGTGGTATGTCTGAGCACGTGTCACTGCCATGCCCATTGTGACTCGTGCCCTTGTGTTGCTATCAGACAGGGGTGAGTAATGTGGTTATTCTTAGAGCCTGAGTGCATTCAGCTGATATCGATTTGAGAGCACGACACAGAAGGAAACGGGTTAAGATTAAACAAGATTCTCTCTATTCATCTGAAGGTATTCATTAGGAAATACACGTTGCATGTTGTCGGTCGGACCACTGTGAGAACTTAGTGGGAAGTAAGGGGTATTTTCTTTGTCTGGGGTAAAGGCCAGATACAGTTGAAGTCGGAAGTTTACATACACCTTAGCCAAATACATTTAAACTCAGTTTTCACAATTCCTGACATTTAATCCTAGTAAAAATTCCCAGTCTTAGGTCAGTTAGGATCCCAACTTTATTTTTAGAATATGAAAGGTCAGAATAATAGTAGAGCGAATGATTTATTTCAGCTTTTATTTCTTTCATCACATTCCCAGTGGGTCAAAAGTTTACATACAACTCAATTAGTATTTGGTAGCATTGCCTTGGTAGCATTGCTAACTATAGTTTGTTAACAAGAAATTTGTGGAGTGGTGGAAAAACAAGTTTTAATGGTAGCATTGCCTTTAAATTGTGGTCAAACATTTCAAGCTTCCCACAATAAGTTGGGTGAATTTTGGCCCATTCCGCCCCTTTGCTCGCACACACTTTTTTTTTCAATGTTTTTTTGTTGTTGAATTTTACCCCTTTTTCTCCCCAATTTTGTGGTATCCAATTGTTGTAGTAGCTACTATCTTGTCTCATCGCTACAACTACTGCATGGGCTCGGGAGAGACGAAGGTTGAAAGTCATGCGTCCTCCGATACACAACCCAACCAAGCCGCACTGCTTCTTAACACAGCGCGTATCCAACCCGGAAGCCAGCCGCACCAATGTGTCGGAGGACACACCGTGCACCTGGCAACCTTGGTTAGCACGCACTGCGCCCGGCCCGCCACAGGAGTCGCTGGTGTGCGATGAGACAAGGACATCCCTACCGACCAATCCCTCCCTAACCCGGACGACGCTAGGCCAATTGTGCGTCGCCCCACGGACCTCCCGGTTGCGGCCGGTTACGACAGAGCCTGGGCGCGAACCCAGGGACTCTGATGGCACAGCTGGCGCTGCAGTACAGCGCCCTTAACCACCCGGGAGGCCCCTCGCACACACTTTTACACTTTTACAGTTCTGTCCACAAATTTTCTATGGGATTGAGGCCAGGGCTTTGTGATGGCCACTCCAATACCTTGACTTTGTTGTCCTTAAGCCATTTTGCCACAACTTTGGACGTATGCTTGGGGAAGACCCATTTGCTACCAAGCTTTAACTTCCTGACTGATGACTTGAGATGTTGCTTCAATATATCCACATAATTTTCCATTTTCACGAGGTCATCTATTTTGTGAAGTGCACCAGTCCCTCCCTCCCGCAGCAAAGCACCCCCACAACATGATGCTGCCACCCCCGTGCTTCACGGTTGGGATGGTGTTCTTCGGCCTGCAAGCCTCCCCCTTTTATCTCTAAACATAATGGTCATTATGGCCAAACAGTTCTATTTTTGTTTCATCAGATCAGAGGACATTTTTCCAAAAAGTACAATCTTTGTCCCCATGTGCAGTTGCAAAAATTGTAGTCTGGCTTTTTTCTGGCGGTTTTGGAGCAGTGGCTTCTTCTTTGCTGAGCGGCCTTTCAGGTTATGTCGATATAGGACTCGTTTTACTGTGGATATAGATACCTTTGTACCTGTTTCCTCCAGCATCTTCACAAGGTCCTTTGCTGTTGTTCTGGGATTGATTTGCACTAGTACGTCTCTAGGAGACAGAACGCATCTCCTTCCTCTGAGGTATGACGGCTGCGTGGTCCCATGGTGTTTATACTTGCGTACTATTGTTTGTATAGATGAACGTGGTACCTTTAGGCATTTGGAAATTGCTCCCAAGGCTGAACCAGACTTGTGGAGGTCTAAAAACAAATTCTGAGGTCTTGGCTAGTTTCTTTTGAGGCACTGAGTTTGAAGGTAGGCCTGGAAATACATCCACAGGTACACCTCAAATTGACTCAAATGATGTCAATTAGCCTAAAAGAAGCTTCTAAAGCCATGACATCATTTTCTGGAATTTTCCAATCTGTTTAAAGTTACGGTCAACTTAGTGTATGTAAACTTCTGACCAACTGGAATTGTGATACAGTGAATTATAAGTGAAATAATCTGTCTGTAAGCAGTTGTTGGAAAAATGACTTGTGTCGTGCACAAAGTAGATGTCCTAACCAACTTGCCAAAACTATAGTTTGTTAACAAGAAATTTGTGGAGTGGTTGAAAAACAAGTTTTAATGACTCCAACCTAAGTGTATATAAACTTCCGACTTCAACTGCCATCTTTGGCAGCCTAGTGGGTTTTCTTCCTTTTGTATCTTTTGCCATGGATATTAATTTTAGTAGCGTAGCTAAATCTCTGCTAGGCTGCAGAAGATGTATGACAAATTTCAGTAAGGAGTAGGGTTCAGGGCTCTTGGAGCTGGAAATGCGGAACATTGAAAACAATTCATGCAAATGTCTCTTTAGGCCACTTAACAAATAACCTGAAAACATGCTCCATGTCAGGTGCAGTCGCAGTGCTCCATGCATCTGCTGTCCCCAACCTGATAAGGGGCCCGTAACACATGGTCTATGGCATATATTCAGTGCTTTACGCTGAGTCACAAGGCATCACCAGCCTCCTGGTGACTATGTGTGACGCTGATGTGTCGTGTGGTGTGTGTTTCAACGAGGGTCCCAGGGGTCTGGGGGATGTTTTAACCGCACCTCCCCATCACATGGCCTCAGCACCATCCACCTCACTCCCACGATCCCTAGCCCCTCCACAAGGGATAGTGCACTTTGTTTGACCCTGACGGAGCCGTGTTCAATGGTACACACTTCAGGGTGGCCTTATCTGTGTTTACCCTTCTAATCTCGCTACTCCTCGCCTTGGATATTTTTGACCCCGTTGATAATACCTGGAGTGTAATAGCAGTAAACATATGTAGTCTACTTCTTAGTAAAGGATAGACATGTTGGAAGCCTCCTTCTGTAGAAAGCTGTCCAGTGATATACCTTGTAGCGACATTCCTTGTGGGGTTAGAATGTGTTCTGTATTAATAAGAAATGCATAACAAGTTAAACCTCAATAACATCCCCAGAGCTGAGGGATGATCAGTATCTCAAAGGCAACAAGAGCTGTGGGTCTCACGAGGGACGGCACCATCGAAGGATGTTTTAGTTCAGAATTGGATTAGTAGCTCTGACTGTGAGACACACAGCTGTGTGAGAGCGATGTGGAGTTTACAGATGGTCATGTGCTTTTGATCCATTAACTTTACACCAGGCACCAGACTGAAAGGTCAGATTTTCTCTGACAAAACATATCTGTGTAGAGCTATTGTTAATTGGCCTGTCCCAAAGGCCACTATTGTAATGAGTCTGTCCTACTTTTCCCAATGACTCTAACTTCCCTCCCTTCCGCCCCTCCACCCATTCCCTCCTCGTCCCTTCTCTGTGTCAGCAGGCTTCAGCCATCCTCTCAGTGTCTCTGTCTCTCACCAAGCTGACCATTAACACTCTGGTATTATAAAACAATGCAATTATGTGGAGCGAGAGTGGGTTAAATAGAGGGAGGGCTCCCGTGTGTATTCACTGTGATTTATGATACAGCTATTCTCTGCTCACTTAAGATGCCCCCAGGCTTAAGAAAGGGTCCCAAGCGAAGCATTCGGTGCCCTAAGACAAAACACAAGGGGAAAATGTTTGGGTGAATGCACAATAAGCATTCATCAAGCTCCCCCTTTTAGAGACATTTGTTAGGCTTGAGATGGTTTCGGAATTGTCCAAAACATTGGACAAAACGTTTTGGGGTTGATCTTTGAGAGAGGAACTCTTCTAAGGTCAATGGGGTTGTTTGAGGGGGGAATCTATTAGGGAGACTGGGTTTATGTGTATGTAAATGTAAATGTTTTAGGGACCTTGAGGGCTTTCCATAAACCACAATGTATTACCAGTGTGTAGAATGGTTTGTTTTTCTCTCATTTGTTTTGGGGCAGAATGAATGTAATTTCGGAATGCAAAAAGTTCTCAAACATAGTTGTAACGTTTTCCCCCTTTCTGTCTGTTGATTCCAGGCAATGCAACAAGACGTCCATCGGCAGCGACAGCTGTGACATGATGTGCTGTGGGCGTGGCTACAACCCCTACACAGAGAAGCTGGTGGAGCGCTGCCACTGCAAGTACCACTGGTGCTGCTATGTCACATGTAAAAAGTGTGAGAGGATTGTGGAGAGATACGTCTGCAAATGAGTCCATGTTGTCTACTTCATCCACCCACCCACCTAACCGCCCCACGTCTATGTGCTGGGGCTACAGATAACCAAAGCACTACGTTACCAAGAAGGCTTACTTTTGTCTTAAGCTTTAGCATGTATATTTTGACAAGAAAGTGTTTATTTTTGTTCATTCTTTTTAATTAAACTCTGACTCACAAGCTGGACTTAAAACCTTTTCCATTTTACGAACGCGGACACATGGGTGTTGTGACAATGCCTATTGGTTTACGTGAAGGCCACCGTCCTCGAGGATTTTTTCTTTCCTTTCATAAATGTGCATTACACTTGCCGTACTCGGATATCAAATGTCTATTTTCGTATATACTTTTATTCAAATAAATGATATTGGATTTGTTTTTTGAGGAGAGGGACTGTAGTCTCCTCGTTTGCTGTTGGGGGTATACTTCCAACCTCACTCTGATGTTGACACTCACCGTTTACTTCAGAACCATTCCACGGAATTCAAAGGGTTCTGAAGGATCCATGGTGTTTTTCCTCAAATGGTAGTCCTTTTTTCAACAGAGACAGACACTGAAAGAAAGAGAGGGAAATCGTGCTCAACACACAAAGGGAACTTAAAGTACTTTTAGTTGTGGAACTTTTAGTAACTGGTATTGAACTCTTGAGCACTGGAGCTTGACTGGGGACTCGCCTGCAGACACACAGTTCTGTGTGCATCGTCAGGATAAGGACAAAGAACTCCCAGTGTTAGAAACAGCACATTATCCCTAGAATGTCTGACATGCAGGTAGTCCAAAGCCTAACACTCAGAGCATGTGAACGGAACACATGGGTCTCCTTTAATGCCGTGTTATGATGAACCACTCTTATGTGGCTGTACATACTGTCTTTTTGTATGCTGAATTAAAGAAAGAAATATTTATAAACTAATTATAGACTCTTTAACAAGCTCTCCATTTTTTATTTTCCCAAGACCGCAACTCATCATCATGGTGAATTTTCTTTTTGTAATTTAAAAGAAACTTGGCAAGAGAAATATGTAACCTCACAGGCTGGTGTTTTTGAAATAGACTAGCTATATTTCTTCCCCCCGAAGCATTACTGTAATTAATGACATCTCAAAGTGTTAAGAAAATAACCGTTTCACACAATGACCTGTGACTGTGAGATAAATGCGCACACTTGTAATGTGTTTTAGTTTTCAATCAGAAGGCCAATTGGGATCAACCTCTCAATTACAAAAACCCTGGGAAAGTGTTTGTTTGGACATTCTTCACTGTCACAAGGGCTATTAATTATGATTCTATCATGGGTTTAGCCTAACCCACAAACAATCATCTGGATGAGAAGAGATCTTGGATTGGGCTAAACTTCCAATTAAAAAACAAGGCAACAGTAAACATGTTGCTCCCCACCTTTCAGAGTTTGCATTTTCAATCTCTTGTTATAGCGCCACTATCTGACCAATCAGTGTAATTTTGTAAACAGCGGATCTCTATGGAAAACGCATCATTCACCAAAGTTTCGTAAAAATCTGTTTAGTGTTGTCTGAGACTAATGTACGAACAAAGGACAGATGGATGGTGACAGATCCACAATCCTCTCCCTGATTTCATCGTGGGAACAACAAAAATAAATCTAATTTATTTTCATACAAAGGGTTACATTTTTTTAGGTTGTTAGTCAAAGGAACAGATCTTGGCAGTTGGCACTCTATAAGGCAGAAGTATAACCCACTGACCAAGCCTTGTGTTGCTTTGTAGTTTTCATGATTCTGAACAGACAGAAATAACTAACTCTTGGCCCATGCCGAGGCTCCAACCTAATCCAGCCGAGCATATGTACCGCTATTGACCTAGCCCGCTTGTGGGAGCAAACTAGAACACTATAGAACTGCAGGGGAGGTATGTTTAATAGAACGCAATCATTGTTACATTAGTTTTTTGGAGGTCTTTTATGAGCTAGGTTTTTGTTTGCAATCATCGACTACTGCTAACAAATTGATTGATGGGCATCTTTTAACTGATTAAAGTAGTCATATTTTAGGAATGATGAGAAATACACCGCAGAGTGAATTCCAGATACAATGTGTTGTCTGTAATCCAGCCAAGCCAGTGTCATGGATACATAACCCCTTTTTCATGCTGTGTTACATCAGCCAATGAAAATCACAGGTAGTACATACATAGAAAATGTGTAGATGGGTTAAACAATGGACACTATCTACTTAGGACCCTCAAAGGCTGTCCTGTGAACCTATCTGTCAGTATTTTAAATGCAGTGCCAGCATGTGAGGATGGACACAATCTGTCGTGATGAGAAAAGGTGTGGGAGGTAAATGGGGGTTGGAGGAGGAGGAGGGTGGGGGTGAAAGGTTAGAGGTCTGGGGGAAAGAATGGGGAGTCGGAGGAGCACTCTGTGCAGGTGAGTGGAGGTCTCGCTCCACACAGCCCAGCCTGTCAACAGCCTCAAGTACCCTTCAGTCAGTGGCATTCCCTAGGCTGGCAGCTGGATGGGAGGGGGAAGGAGGATGTGTGTGTGTGTGTGTGTGTGTGTGTGCGTGTGTGTGTGTGTGTGTGTGTGTGTGTGTGTGTGTGTGTGTGTGTGTGTGTGTGTGTGTGCGCGCACGTGTGTGTGTGTGCGCACTTGTGCATGTGTGCCGACTGTTGTCTGTCGGTGGGGCCACTGCCAACACATAAGTGAGGCTAACCTGATGAGTGAGGAGACACAAGCTGCCCTCCATGTAGCAGGCCTAACTTAAGGGCCAGTGACACGCCAAGGGTTACAAACTCTGGTTCTGACAACTTTGGCTGTCCAAGAGCTTGTCAGACCATCAAAGCCATGCTGTCATAGAGTGCGTGTTTGGGTGTGATGTGAAGGGACGGTGTCTGGCTATATGGTGACTCTTGACTTGGAGTGCAATAGTAAACTTCAACCTCTCACAAGGCCTCCACTTGACCTCTTGAACACAAAGCTAAAGGCAGTGCCACCTTTGCTAATGGTGACAGCAAGCATTTCCCAACGTAATTAAATACTTGTATAAGTCTATTAATCCCCTAAATGTATGCTCAATATAAAAAACAATAACGTGAACACAATACTGAATTATTATGATAATAGTTTTGTTGAAATTAATTCACTGAAATTTACTACCAGAGATCTACCATGCCTTTAGAATTCTGTTCTGAGTTCTGAGTTATGTCTGCATGCTACAATGCTACAATTCCACTGACCTCATTCTGACCTCTCTAAAACATTTGATCGAACAATGAGGTTGAAATATAGCACAGAAGCACAGAAACATAGAAGGTTTAACTAATACTTTCACTTTGCGAAATAATTCATATAAGCCATGAAAGCATGGCTAATTCTATCCATTTTACAGAGGACCACTAGTAGCTAAAGGAATGCAAATAAACTTGTTTGCGCATTCTGTCTTTTTTCTTTCTCTCTCCACACAAAGCCCAGAGAGAAGCAGAGGAGGAGCTGTTAGCTAATGTGAACAGAATGTCCAGGCAGCTTTGTTGCTCAGCCGAACACCATCACATATAGCAGTTTTAGAACACCATAGTTCAAGGCCGCTAAAAAGCATTGTCCTCTAATAATAACAAAACAACCCGACACTAATTGTCACTGAAGTTTACTTTTCTATGTATTTTCCAAAAGTATCTGTTTAGCTAGGGTGGCTCTGGGGGAGTTGGCCTGTAATCGAGAGGGGAAAAGGAGAGTTTAATGGACAGCAGTGAAAATCTTCCGGGGTTAATGTCAGCCGAGACCATATAATGACAATCGCCTTTGTGTGCCCTCTGGTCTAGATACTCGCTGTGAATGAGGGAGACAAAGAAATTGACTGGAGTGTTAAAGGCTTTGAGATGTACTGACCCGTACCTTAAATGGACTTTTGTGAACCACTCCCCACCCTCCTGCTCTTTGTAAAAAGGGCCCAGCAGTATGTGCTGTTAAATGCTGTTTTTGTTGTTTGCTGTGAGCAGGCGCCTGGGCCGGCGCTCCGGGGCAGTTAGGATGTGTCCTGAGGCATGTTGCCTGGGAGATAGTAGAGGCAAGGCATGCACTGCAGCAACATCCCAAATAAAGACTAACTTGTAAGATGGGTGAGATGAGTGATTAGGGGAACTGGTGAAGGGAGGTGATGGAAGGTGGTTGAGTGGAGAAATATGTAGAGATAATGGGTGCTTTCCAGAGAAATAGAATTACAGGTAATTCTATTTCTATGGTGCTTTCCCTCAAAATCAAGTCAGTCGAACATCGTCATAGATACGGTACAGATGCTCTCATAATATTGAAGATCAAGACTCTTGGCATAGAGAGCACTCATTATTGAGAATGATTCAGCACTAAAATAAGAATAAAAACAGTTACCATAATAGGAGACACAAAACATGCAATGCGTTTTAGATCAAAGGCAGACATTCATGTTAATTGATGTCTTCAGATACTTATTCCAATTGATTTCAGCTGTAACTATTTCTATAATGAAAAAAGATTTTCATTACACAAAGCTAAAAGCACAAAGCTAGCTATATATTGCCTAATTTTACAATACCTCTATATGACAGTGTTACATTTAAACTCGAAAAGGGAATGTAAATCTTCATGAATATAGAACATCAGTGTCCTTTCAAATGCATACAGGATTTTTTTTGGGGGGGGGGGGGGGGATACAGGTTAAATAGCAAAAACTTGCCAAATAATTTATTTTATTTGTATTTATTTTATGCATTTTAAATACATTACAGCATATATTACTGAATGTATTTATATAGAATGTCACTACATGGCCAAAAGTACAGTACCAGTCAAAGGTTTGGACACACATACTAATTCAAGGGTTTTTCTTTATGTTTTACTATTTTCTACATTGTAGAATAATAGTGAAGACTTCAAAACTATGAAATAACACATTGAATTATGTAGTAACCAAAAAAGTGTTAAACAAATCAAAATATATTTTATATTTTATATTCTTCAAAGTAGCCACCCTTTGCCTTTATGACAGCTTTGCACACTCTTAGCATTCTCTCAACCAGCTTTACCAGCTTTAAGTGTACTTTGAATTCTAAATAAATCACCGACAGTGTCACCAGCAAAGCACCCCCACACCATCACACCTCCTCCATGCTTCACTTCATATATCCAAGATGGCGTAGCATTCGGATGTGTATTAGTCTTGTCCCGTGTTAATGAGTCTGTAAAGTCTGTTTTTAATTTTTTCCGTATATATTTTAATCTCACTTTCCATCTACGAACTAAACATATTTTCCTGCAACCCGCTTCACCCAATGTGGTATGGATTTGCAATTATTTTATACCTTATAACTGGAACCTCCATCAGAAGCTAGCCTTTAGTTCGGACACTAGCCAGCTTTAGCTTGGACAATTACCTGCCAATCTGCATAGTGCAATATCAACCCAGAGAATATCGGACTGCTTTCTCCACCACATCACTGGATTCATGCCTCAAGCTCTGGACCATCACACCGGATCATTGCAGCTAGCTAGCTGCAACCGAGTGGCTACTCTTGGCTAACGCCTCTGTCCCGAACCAAGCACCAGTAAGCTAGCCCCGAGCTAGGTTCATCTCCCGGCCAGCCAACGGAGTATACCAGCTAATTCTTGGGCTACAATAGCTCTTCTGCCAATTGGCCTGGACCCTTTATTGTCAACACGGAGCCCCACCGATCCATCACAACTGGCCTGCCGACGTAATCGTCCGATGTGTTTCAACAGGCAATTTCCGGTGCGATGTCGCCAAAACCCATCTGCCAGCCCCGGCCTGCTAGCTTTCTGAACGCCATGTCTCCCGCTTGGCTAGCATAGTAGAAATGACTGAATGGCTCCCTGACTCACCTATTACTGGTTATTGGAACCTATGATCACTCAGCTACACAGCTAATGACTGCTGGTCTATTCATTAACACTGTAACTCATTTTGTTTATCTTTCAACCCCAGCCTCAAACTTAGGTCCTGTGTGTACCTAACTGACCCTCTCTGCCCATTCATCGCCATTTACCCGTTGTCTTAACTCTCCCAACCAACGCCCGTGATTGCTTTATGCCTATCTCTAATGTCAATATGCCTTGTCTACTGCTGTTTCGGTTAATTATTATTGTTGTATTTAGCTGTAGAGCCCCCGGCCCTGCTCAACATGCCTTAGATAATTATTTTGTCCCAACCCCCACGCATGCTGAGACCTCACCTGGCTTAACTGGTGCCTAAAGAGACACAACCTCTCTCATCGTCACTCAATGCCTAGGTTTACCTCCACTGTACTCACATCCTACCATACCCTTGTCTGTACATTATGTCCTGAATCTATTCTACCATGCTCAGAAATCTGCTCCTTTGATTCTCTATTCCCAGATGACCAGTTCTTATAGCCTTTAGCCGTACCCTTATCCTACTCCTCCTCTGTTCTTCTGGTGATGTAGAGGTTAACCCAGGCCCTGTAGCCCCCAGTACCACACCTATTCCCCAGGTGCTCTCATTTGTTGATGTCTGTAACTGTAACATGTTAACATCAGAAGCCTCCTCCCTAAGTTTATTTTATTCACTGCTTTAGCACACTCCGCCAACTCTGATGTCCTAGCCTTGTCTGAATCCTGGCTTAGGAAGGCCAGCAAAGATTCTGACATTTCCATCCCAACTACAACATTTTCTGTCAAGATAGAACTGCCAAAAGGGTTGGAGATGCAATCTACTGCGATAGCCTGCAAAGTTCTGTCTTACTATCCAGGTCTGTGCCCAAAGAGTTCGAGCTTCTACTTTTAAAAATCCACCTTTCCAGAAATAAGTCTCTCACTGTTGTCGCTTGTTATAGAACCCCCTCAACCCACAGCTGTGCCCTGGACACTATATGTGAATTGATTGCCCCCCATCTATCTTCAGAGTTCGTACTGTTAGGTGACCTAAACTGGGATATGCTTAATAACACCCCGGCAGTCCGACAATCTAAAATAGATGCCCTCAATCTCACACAAATTATCAAGGAACCTACCAGGTACAACACTAAATTCGTAAACATGGGCACCCTGATAGATAACATCCTGACCAACTTGCCCTTCAAATACACCTCTGCTGTCTTCAACCAGGATCTCAGCGATCACTGCTTCATTGCCTGCATCCGTAATGGGTCCGCGGTCAAACAACCACCCCTTATCACTGTCAAACGCTCCCTAAAATACTTCAGCAAGCAGGCCTTTCTTATCGACCTGGCCCGGGTATCCTGGAAGGATATTGACCTCATCCGGTCAGTCGAGGATGCCTGGTTGTTCTTTAAAAGTGCTTTCCTCGCCATCTTAAATAAGCATGCCCCATTCAAAAACAGATATAGCCCCTGACTTGACTACCCTTGACATCCTGTGGTGTACTGCATTAACCACGAATAGCCCCCACTTTTCAGGGAAGTCAATATACACAGTCAGTTAGGAAAGCAAAGGCTAGCTTTTTCAAACAGAAATGTGCATCCTGTAGCACTAATTCCAAAAAGTTTAAGGACACTAAAGTCCATGGAGAATAAGAGCACCTTATCTCAGCTGCCCACTGCATTGAGGCTAGGAAACACTGTGACCACCGATAAATCTACGATTATTGAGTATTTCAATAAGCATTTTTCTACAGCCGGCCATGCTTTCCACCTGGCTACCCCTACCCCGGCCAACAGCTCTGCACCCCCCGCAGCAACATGCCCAAACCCCTCGCTTCTCCTTCAGCCAAATCCAGACAGCTGATGTTCTATAATAGCTGCAAAATATGGACCCCTTCAAATCAGCTGGGCTAGACAATCTGGACCCTCTCTTTCTAAAATTATCTGCCACAATTGTTGCAACCCCTATTACTAGCCTGTTCAACCTCTCTTTCGTATCATCTGAGATTTCTAAAGATTGGAAAGCTGCCACGGTCATCCCTCTCTTCAAAGGGAGAGACACTCTAGACCCAAACTGTTACAGACCTATATCCATCCTGCCCTGCGTTTCTAAAGTCTTCGAAAAGCCACATCAACAAACAGATCACGACCATTTCGAATCCCACCGTACCTTCTCCGCTTGCAATCTGGTTTCCGAGCTGGTCATGGGTGCACCTCAGCCACGCTCAAGGTCCTAAACGATATCATAACCGCCATTGATAAAAGACAGTACTGTGCAGCCGTCTTCATCGACCTGGCCAAGGCTTTCGACTCTGTCAATCACCGCATTCTTACCGGTAGCCTTGGTTCCTTAAATAACTGCCTTGCCTGGTGTACCAACGACTTCTAAGATAGGGTTCAGTGTGTCAAATCGGAGGGCCTGTTGTCCGGACCTTTGGCAGTCTCTAAGGGGGTGCCACAGGGTTCAATTCTCAGACCGACTCTTTTCTCTGTATATATCAATGATTTCGCTCTTGCTGCTGGTGATTGTCTGATCCACCTCTATGCAAACGACACCATTCTGTATACATCTGGCCCTTCTTTGGACACTGTGTTAACAAACCTCCAAACAAGCTCCAATGCCATACTACTCTCCTTCCATGGCCTCCAACTGCTCTTAAATGCTAGTAAAACTAAATGCATGCTCTTCAACCGATTGCTGCCCGCACCCGCGCAACTAGCACCAATACTCTGGACAGTTCTGACTTAGAATATATGGACAACCTTAAATACCTAGGTGTCTGGTTAGACTGTAAACTCTCCTTCCAGACTCACATTACGCATCTCCAATTCAAAATTAAATCTAGAATCGGCTTCCTATTTCACAACAAAGCCTCCTTCACTCATGCTGCCAAACTTATCCTTGTAAAACTGACTATCCTACCGATCCTTGACTTCGGAAATGTCATTTACAAAAAATCTTTCAACACTCTACTCAGCAACTTGGATGCAGTCTATCACAGTGCCCTTTTTGTCACTCAAGCTCCATACATTACCCACCACTATGACCTGTGCGCTCTCGTTGGCTGGCCCTCACTACATATCCGTCGCCAAACCCACTGTTTCCAGGTCATCTATAAGTCTTTGCTAGGTAAAGCCCCGCCTTATCTCAGCTCACTGGTCACCAAAGCAACACCCACCCATAGCACGCGCTCCAGCAGGTATATTTCACTGGTCATCCCCAAAGCCAACCCCTCCTTTGGCCCCCTTTCCTTCTAGTTCTCTGCTGCCAATGACTGGAACGAATTGCAAAAGTCACTGAAGCTGGAGACTTATATCTCCCTCACTAACTATAAGCATCAGCTGTCAGAGCAGCTTACCGATCACTGCACCTGTACACAGCCCATCTGTAAATAGCCCATCCAACTATCTCATCCCCATATTATTTTTTGCTCTTTTGCACCCCAGAATCTCTACTTGCACATCATCATCTGCACATCAATCACTCCAGTGTTAATGCTAAATTTGAATTATTTCGCCATTATGGCCTATTTATTGCCTTACCTTCCTAATCTTACTACATGTGCACACCCTGTATACAGATTTTTCTATTGTGTTATTGACTGTATGTTTGTTTATCCCATGTGTAACTTTTTGTTGTTGTTTTTGTCGCATTGCTTTGCTTTATCTTGGCCAGGTCGCAGTTGTAAATGAGAACTTGTTCTCAACTGGCCTACCTGGTTAAATAAAGGTGAAATAATAATAATAATAATAAAAACGGTGAGAACCACATATGCGTCTCACAAAGACACGGCGGTTGGTACCAAAAATCTCAAATTTAGACTCATCAGGTCAAAGGACTAATTTCCACCGGTCTAATGTCCATTGCTCGTGTTTCTTGGCCCAAGCAAGTCTCTTCTTCTTATTGGTTCCCTTTGCAGCAATTTGATTATAAAGGCCTGATTCACACAGTCTCCTCTGTACAGTTGATGTTAAGATGTGTCTGTTACTTGAACTCTATGAAGCGTTTATTTGGGTCCCAATCTGAGGTGCAGTTATCTATAATGTACTTATCCTCTGCAGTGGAGGTAACTCTGGGTCTTCCTTTCTTGTGGTGGTCCTCATGAGAGCCAGCTTCATCATAGCACTTGATGGTTTTTGCAACTGCACTTGACGAAACTTTCAAAGTTCTTGAAATGTTCATGACTGACTGACCTTCATGTCTTAAAGTAATGATGGACTGTTGTTTCTCTTATTTGAGCTGTTCTTGACATAATATGGACTTGGTCTTGTACCAAATAGTGTTATCTTCTGTATACCACCCCTACCTTGTCACAACACAACTGATTGGTTCAAACGATTTAAGAAGGAAAGACATTCCACAAATTAACTGTTAACAAGGCACACCTGTTAATTGAAATGCATTCCAGGTGACTACATCATGAAGCTGGTTGAGAGAATGCCAATAGTGTGCAAAGCTGTCATCAAGGCGAAGGGTGGCTACTCTTAAATATAAAATATATTTTTATTTGTTTAACACTTTATTGGTTACTACATGATTCCATATGGGTTATTTCATCATTTTGATGTCTTCACTATTATTCTACAATATAGAAAAAAATAACAAAAATAAAGAAAAACCCTTGACTTCATGATTCCGTATGTGGGTAGTGTTCTCCTGGGATCCGCCAAACCCAGATTCATCCGTCCGACTGCCAGATGGGGAAGTGTGATTCATCACTCTAGAGAACGCTTTTCCACTGCTCCAGAGTCCAATGGCAGCAAGCTTCACACCACTCCAGCCGACGCTTGCCATTGCGCATGGTGATCTTAGGCTTTTGCGCAGCTGATCCATCATGGAAACCCGTTTCATGAAGCTCCCGACAGTTATTGTGCTGACGTTGCTTCCAGAGGCAGTTTGGAACTCGGTAGTGAGTGTTGCAACCGAGGACAGACGATTATGCACTACGCTCTACAGCACTCGGCAGCCCCGTTCTGTGAGCCATTGTTGCTCCTAGACGTTTCCACTTCACAATAACAGCACTTACAGTTGACCGGGGCAGCTCTAGCAGGACAGAAATTTGACGAACTGACTTGTTGGAAAGGTGGCATCCTATGATGGTGCCACATCGAAAGCCACTGAGTTCTTCAGTACGGGCTATTCTACTGCCAATGTTTTCTACTGCCAATGTCTATGGAGATTGCATGGCTGTGTGCTCGATTTTATACACCTGTCAGCAAATGTTCATCATTTCTACCAGCTACCTGTGCAACTAGAGGTGAAAAAACACTTGACCACCTTTACTCCACACACAGAGACACATACAAAGCTTTCCCTTGCCCTCTATTTGTTCAATCTGACCATAACTCTATCCTAGGGCTGTGGGGGTCATTAACTTTTGTCAGCCGGTTATTGTCATGCAAAAGACTGCCGCTCTCATGGTAATTGCCGGTCAATGAACATAAACACATTTAGCATCTCCAGGCCTCCATGTATTCAAGCAGCTGATGCATGATTTCAGAACATCTGTATTTCAAAAAGTCTAATAAATCACTTTAATATACACCATCACAATAAATCCATTATTTATTTTAGTTAAGTCTAAAGAAACATTATGATATGAAGAAAATGTATTTCAGAAGAACAGAATTTGAGTTGGCCTACTGTATTTTAGTTATCTGACTATCTGTTATCTGTTATTTCGCCCAAGCTCTGTATGCCATGGACTTTCCAACCTTGTTCCTGAAGTTACCAATTGCTTACTTTGGGAAACCAAGTAAAATCTGTTTGGGAACATCGATAGTAACCGTGTTTTCGCAACGAAACATTTCACTAAACTGTTGACAGACCGTCTGCGTGCAAAAAAAATGAATAAAGGAGAGAGGGGAGGACATGGAAATGCATGGTGGTGAAGTATTATTTATAGCTAAAGGTAATGTGCCACCCAATGAATTATTCAAATATAAAAATTCCCTATTACTAGGCTATTCAAAATCTAATTCACTAATTGTAGGCAAACTGTGCCTCACAATCAATGAACCAACAGCATCGCCCAGAACAATAGCAAAGGACCTTCTGAAGATGCTGAAGGAACATAGAAAATACCAATTGGTAGTTTCAGTTTTGTCACATCGTTGCAACTCCTGTACAACCTCAGGAGAGGCGAAGGTCGAGAGTCATGGGTCCCTCGAAACACTAGCCAGCCAAGCCAATTGTGCGCCGCCACGGCCATCTGTGACAAAGCCTGGGATCGAACCTAGGTCTGGAGTAACTCCTCAAGGACTGCGATGCAGTGCCTTAGATCAATGTGCCACTCAGGAGGCCCCTGCAAATTGAATTTAACAAACAATTAGTCCCCCTAAAAATGCAGCCCTCCTTTGAATTCCAAAAAGTTTGCCCAACCCTGACCTAGGCTATACCTTCTCTCCCAGACTCATGAATATACATTGTGCAGCATAGCATAAGGTAACCAGTCCATCCAGTATGCATAATAACACAGTCCATACTCAAAGGCTAGACCAATTACAGTTGAAGTCGGAAGTTTACATACACTTAGGTTGGAGTCATTAAAACTCATTTTTCAACCACTTCACAAATTTCTTGTTAACAAACTATAGCTTTGGCAAGTTGGTTAGGACATGTACTTTGTGCTTTGTACAAGTAATTTTTCCAACAATTGTTTACAGACAGATTATTACACTTATAATTCACTGTATCACAATTCCAATGGGTCAGAAGTTTGCATTTACTAAGTTGACTGTGCCTTTAAACAGATGGGAAAATTCCAGAAAAGGATATCTTGGCTTTAGAAGCTTCTGATTGGCTAATTGACATAATTTAGGTCAATTGTAGGTGTACCTGTGGATGTATTTCAAGGCCTACCTTCAAACTCAGTGCCTCTTCGCTTGACATCATTGGAAAATCAAAAGAAATCAGCCAAGACTTCAGAAGAAAATGGTAGACCTCCACAAGTCTGGTTCATCCTTGGGAGCAATTTCCAAACGCCTGAAGGTACCACGTAACAATAGTACAAACAATAGTACAAACAATAGTACGCAAGTATAAACACCATCATGGGACCACGCAGCCGTTAAACTGCTCAGGAAGGAGACGCATTCTGTCTCCTAGAGATGAACGTACTTTGGTGCAAAAAGAGCAAATCAATCCCAGAACAATAGCAAAGGACCTTCTGAAGATGCTGAAGGAAACAGGTACAAAACTATCTATATCCACAGTAAACAAGTCCTATATCAACATAACCTGAAAGGTCACTCAGCAAGGAAGAAGTCACTGCTCCAAAACCACCAGAGAAAAGCCAGACTACGGTTTGCAACTGCACATGGGGACAAAGATCGTACTTTTTGGAGAAATGTCCTGTGGTCTGATGAAACAAAAATAGAACTGTTTGGCCATAATGGCCATCGTTATGTTTGTAGGAAAAAGGGGGAGGCTTGCAGCTGAAGAACAACATCCCAACCGTGAAGCACGGGGGTGGCAGCATCATGTTGTGGGGGTGCTTTGCTGCAGAAGGGACTGGTGCACTTCACAAAATAGATGGCATCGTGAGGATGGAAATTATGTGGATATATTGAAGCAACATCTCAAGACATCAGTCAGGAAGTTGAAGCTTGGTTGCAAATGAGTCTTCCAAATAGACAATGATCCCAAGAATACTTCCAAAGTTGTGTCAAAATGGCTTAAGTACAACAAAGTCAAGGTATTGGAATGGCCATCACAAAGCCCTGACCTCAATCCTATAGAAAATTTGAGGGCAGAACTGAAGAAGCATGTGGAGCAAAGAGGCCTACAAACCTGACTCAGTTACACCAGCTCTGTCAGGAGGAATTGGCCAAAATGTACCCAACTTATTGTGGGAAGCCTTTGGAAGGCTACCCAAAATTTTTGACCCAAGTTAAACCATTTAAAGGAAATGCTACCAAATACTAATTGAGTGTATGTACACTTCTGACCCACTGGGAATGTGATGAAAGAAATAAAAGCCGAAATAAATAATTCTCTCTACTATTATTCTGACATTTCACACTCTAAAAATAAAATGGTGATCCTAACTGACCTAAACAGGGAATTTTTACTAGGATTAAATGTCAGGAATTGTGAAAAACTGAGTTTAAATGTATTTGGCTAAGGTGCAAGTAACTTTCCGACTTCAACTGTATGTAGCAATGACATCTTAAATCAGTTTTGTTTGATGTTTTTCTGCCATGGGTAATATGCCAGTAGGCTATGTATATTATAACTGCACAATCTTCATTTTAATTCCGTTTTTTGGGGGGGCTTGGGCTCATAAGCCTATGCGTAACCTCTAATATGCATATGTTTGTTTTGAATGAATCATCGCCTTAGAAAGCACTGTCCATTTTGTTGTGTTAGGCTTTGAATACAATAATTAGAATTTCCTTCTCCCAGCTGCCATGTTCAGAAGCACCTCTCACTCACATGGCTCTGTCAGATATATACATTCTTCTTAGCCAATGCCCTTCACTTGATCTGTCTCTGAACAGGGGCATGGGAAAAAACTACATGTCATCTATGCACTTAAATAGCGAATGGAGGACACTTTTCCTGTAGTTCATTTTCATGCCAGCCAGGTAGGCTATACTCCTGTAAAGCAAAGCAATGTGCTTAATATTAGGAAATTTGATAAATATATATAGTAGGCCTAGCCTTTTTAATAGAGGCCATCAAAACTTTGTTTTCTAACAAAGTGGATAGCCTATAGAAATGTTGCACAACATGATCTCATGGGCTCTCATGAAGAGATTGAATTTAATTTTTGGAAACATTTATATTGATGTCAGAGTGATTAGAGAGACAATAGAGTGCTGAGTACCAGGCATTTAACAAGTTTGGTAAGATACTAATGACCATCAGCAGCATCCAAGCATGGAGAAGCCTAGTTACCTAATTTGGCTGCAGTCATGACTCTTGACTGCCGGTGTGGCGCTAATATGGTCACCATAACAGCCCTTTAAATAGGTTAAAATTCACAATGCCGCAAGGCCAGATGGATTACCAGGATACGTACTCAGAGCATGCGCTAATCAGCTGGCAAGTGTCTTCACTGACATTTTCAACCTCACCCTGATCCAGTCTGTAATACCTTCATGTTTCAAGCAGACCACCATAGTCCCTGTGCCCAAAATGCCAAGGTAGCCTACCTTAATGACTATCGACCTGTATCACTCAAGTCTGTAGCCATGATGTGCTTTGAAAGGCGGGTCATAGTTCACATCAACACCATCATCCCAGACACCCTGAATCCACTCCAATTCACTTACCGAAAAAACAGATCCACAGAGGATGCAATCTCTACTGCACTACACACTACTCTTTCCCACTTGGGCAAAAGGAACACCTATGTTAGAATGCTGTTCATTGATTGTAGCTCAGCTTTCAACACCATAGTGCCCTCGAAGCTCATCACTAAGATAATGACCCTGGGAATGAAAATCTCCCTCTTCCACTGGATCATGGACTTCCTGACGGGACACCCCCAGTTGGTGAGAGAAAACAACAACACGTCCGCCACACTGACCCTCAACAAGGGGGACCCTCGGGGATGCTTAGTTCCCTCCTGTACTCCCTGTTCTCCCACGACTGTGTGGCCACGCACGACTCCAACACCATCAATAAGTTTGGCGACGACACGACGGTGGTATACAGCCTATAGGGAGGAGGTCAAAGACCTGGCAGTGTGGTGCCAGAACAACAACTTCTCCCTCAGTGTCAGCAAGACAAAGGAGCTGATCATGGACTACAGGGCTGTAGTGGAGCAGATAGAGAGTTTCAAGTTCCTCTGTGTCCACATCCCCCTCAGAAGGCTGAAAAGATTTGGCATTAGTATTTTTTGTATTTTAGTATTTTATTAGGACCCCTAATTGCTCTTCCTGTGGTACAAACAGGAAACAAAACACAACAAATAAAATACATAAAATACATAATATAACACTACATAATACAATACATAATACAATGAAAAATATATAAAAATGTCTGTGTTTCTTCACCGTCCCCGTCAGGTGTTCTTTCATCTGTTTCTTGAATCTGTTTTTATTGCTTTCTTGAGTTATGTGGGGTGGCAAAGAGTTCCATGTAGTCATCGCTAAATGTAATACTGTGCGTTTCCCAGCCTCTGTTCTAGACCTGGGGACTGTGATGAGACCTCTGGCTACATGTCTTATGTGGTACTGATGAGTGTCCAAACTGTGTGCCAACTGCTTGAACAGACAGTTGTATCCCATTAACACCTCGCACAAAAACCAATAGTGATGCAGTCAATCTCTCCTAAACTTTGAACCATGATAGATTGACATGCATACCACTGACATTCACCCACCGTGTACATCTACGTGCAATAAAGTACCAGTCAAAACTTTGGACACAGCTACTCATTCAAGGGTTTTTCTTTATTTCTACATTGTAGAATAAGAGTGAAGACATCACAACTATGAAATGACACATATGGAATCATGCAGTAACCAAAAAAGTGTAAAATCAAAATATATTTTAGATTTTAGATTCTTCAAAGTAGCCACCCTTCGCCTTGATGACAGCTTTGCACACTCCTGGCATTCTTTCAACCAGCGCTGACTGGATCACTCAGAGTTCCAATAGGGCAATTGTTTGCTTGCCGAGGATTTTAGGCTTGAGGTGGCTTCCTTGATCACCTACGTAAGAAACTAGGGAAAATGCAGAGTGGAATTTTGGCCTTTTCTATGCCAGGGTTTGGACGGCATTAGTGTATGTTGGACGCATCTCCGTCTTGTCGTTTGTCGTTATCCAACTGGCCGATGTGCCCGGAGCTTGTTTGCCAGGGGAGCAACCTCCTGCCTCTCCTCCCCCATCTGATAGCGGAGTCAAAGAAGCAAAGCAAGAGGACCATGGCAATAATCGATGATCACATCTCACGAGCCGTGGAAGTCGAAGACAGCGGCCTCCTTCAAAGCAGTCTACACTCCCAACGAGAGGCCCGGAGTGGATACAAACAACGAATAGTTTTGCCTCCCTGGAGCCTGATCTTCCTGCACCTTCGTCGCTGGGGGAACTTGTGTCTGCGGCCGCTGAGGGTGTTCTTTAACGCAAGGCTCTCCAACATAATCCAGGTAGAATCAGGAATTCCCCAGGGCAGCTGTCCAGGCCATTTACTTTTTTCAATCTTTACTAAGGACATCAAATCAAACTTTATTTGTCACATGCGCCAAATACAACAAGTGTAGACCTTACTGTGAAATGTTTACTTACAAGCCCTTAACCAACAGTGCAGTTCAAGAAGAGTTAAGG
This sequence comes from Oncorhynchus mykiss, assembly GCF_013265735.2. Lineage (NCBI taxonomy): Eukaryota > Metazoa > Chordata > Actinopteri > Salmoniformes > Salmonidae > Oncorhynchus > Oncorhynchus mykiss. Next base: position 32,043,019 of record NC_048576.1, read on the forward strand.
AAATATTTACCAAATAAACTCAAGTAAAAAATAATAAAAAGTAACACAATAACATAACAATAATGATATACAGGGGGTACCAGTGTGCGGGGGTACAGGTTAGAGGTAATTTGTACATGTAGGTAGGGGTGAAGTGACATATGCATAGAAAATAAACATCGAGTAGCAGCAGTGTAGAAAACAAATTGAGGGGTGGGGGGTGGGGGTCAATGTAATAGTCCTGTGGTCATTTGCTTAATTGTTCAGCAGTCTTATGGCTTGGCGCTCCGCTACCACTTGCCGTGCGGTAGCAGAGACAACACTCTATGACTTGGGTGACTGGGTCTCTGACAACTTTATGGGCTTTCCTCTGACACCGCCTATTATAGTCCTAGATTGCAGGAAGCTTGGCCCCAGTGATATACTGGGCCGTACGCACTACCCACTGTAGCGTCTTATGGTCAGATGCCGAGCAGTTGCCATACCAGGTGGTGATGCAACCGGTCAGGATGCTCTCGATGGTGCAGCTGTAGAACTTTCTGAGGATCTGGGGACCCATGCCAAATCTTTTCAGTCTCCTGGGGCGGAAAGGTTTTGTCGTGCCCTCTTTATGACTGTCTTGGTGTGTTTGGACCATGATAGATCATTGGTGATGTGGACACTTGAAACTCTCGACCCGCTCCACTACAGCCCCGTTGATGTTAATGTGGGCCTGTTCGGCCCGCCTTTTCCTGTAGTCCACGATCAGCTCCTTTGTCTTGGTCACATTGAGGGAGAGGTTGTTGTCCTGGCACCACACTGCCAGTTCTCTGACCACCCTATAGGCAGTCTCATCGCTGTCGGTGATCAGGATGACACTGTTGTGTCGTAAGAAAACTTGAGTGACAGATATGCAGATGATGATGTGCAAGTAGAGATTCTGGGGTGCAAAAGAGCAAAAAATAACAATATGGGGATGAGGTAGTTGGGTGGGCTATTTACAGATGGGCTGTGTACACTTGCAGTGATCGGTAAGCTGCTCTGACAGCTAATGCTTATAGTTAGTGAGGGAGATATGTCTCCAGCTTCAGTGACTTATGCAATTAGTTCCAGTCATTTGCAGCAGAGAACTGGAAGGAAAGGGGGCCAAAGGAGGTGTTGGCTTTGGGGATGACCAGTGAAATATTCCTGCTGGAGCGCTTGCTACGGGTGGGTGTTGCTATGGTGACCAGTGAGCTGAGATAAGGCGGTGCTTTACCTAGCAAAGACTTATAGATGACCTGGAGCATGCATGAAACCAATGCTTTTATGGTTACAGAAGTCAACAAATGAGAGCGCCTGGGGAATAGGTGTAGTCTGGGGGCTACAGGGCCTGGGTTAACCTCTACATCACCAGAGGAACAGAGGAGGATTAGGATAAGGGTACAGCTAAAGGCTATAAGAACTGGTCGTCTAGTGCATTGGGAACAGAGAATAAAAGAAGCAGATTTCAAGGTATAATGTACAGACAAGGGTATGGTAGGATGTGAGTACAGTGGAGTTAACACCTAGGCATTGAGTAACAATGAGAGAGGTTACATCTCTGGAGGCACTAGTTAAGCCAGGTGAGGTCTCCTCATGCGTGAGGCAAAAGAGCTATCTAAGGCATGTTGAGCGGGACTGGGGGGGTCTACAGTGAAATAAAACAATAAGAACTAACCAAAACAACAATAGACAAGGCATATTACCATTAGAGAGAGCCATAAAGAAATCACAGGTGTTGGTCGGGAGAGCGAAGACAACAACGGGTAAATGGTGATGAACCCAGTCTGGCACAAAGAGAAGATTCATATGGGAGACAAGTCTATACACACACACACACATGCCATTTACCACATAGAAGCTAAATATTTTTACAGTTCAATTAGATATTCCTTTTTATTTTATTCCAGGCTTTATCTAAATATTTCGCAAACAGAAATACACAATGGACAAAAAAAACATTTCAGTTTCTCCTGATCGCTCTGCCATATGATGCCAGGGTATATCTGGTGTGCTTTCTGGAATAAGAGCAAGCGTATATTGTGGTAGAAAAGGACAATAGAGGATAAAATGAGTTTCATTCTCTATTTCCTCGAGGTCACAATAGTTACATAGTCTTTCCTCTTCCATTTCACCACAATACCGACTTGTTTCAATATGCAGAGGCAATATCCCTGATTATACCTGTGCACATAGCGATCTCTTGCTTTTAGCTAGGTTATACATAATATATCTCTCACACACAAATTCCCTCTTAATCAATCAAAAGTTTCTGAATTTGGGTTTATGATTAATCTCCTCCAATCTCCTTTAATAAAGCATCAACAACCTGTTTCTCTTAAATTGTTTTTCATTCAGATGTTCAGTCAGACTGTATCCAACAGTCTATTCCAACGTCTCACCATACATGCCTTCCATCTCACCTCACAGGGTTCCCAGCCCATGTCCCCAGTTATTGCAAGTATAGGTGCAAACTTGTGGACACCTAAAAAGTCATGTATTGCTCTGTTATGGACATGTTTATTTTTTGAAATACCTCTTGGCACCCCACACTCCTGCTGATAGTCCAGAACAGGACACACGCATGTCTGATACAGTTTAGAATACAAAGCATAACCAATATCTTTGAGTGTTGTTATTTCTATAACTCCCAAGAGCTGGTATTATTTATAATTAATTTAGTGTTTACACTGTTCCAAATTGTCAGAATTTAAAAAATTATAATAATGACCCTTTTTCCTTGATCTCCTTCTTATTATTACTATTTGTTACGGTCGTTTAGAGATGGAGACCAAGGTGCAGCGTAGTAGGCGTACATTCTGAATTTATTAAATGAACAACCCAAAAAACAAGAAAGATAAACGACACGTAATGTAATGTAATGTAGCACTAAACCAGCAACTAACAAAAACAAGATCCCACAACAGAAAGTGGGAAAAAAGGCTGCCGAAGTATGATCAGAGACAACGATAGACAGCTACCTCTGATTGGGAACCATACTCGGCCAAAAACAAAGAAATAGACAACATATAATTCCCACCCCAAATCACACCCTGACCTAACCAAATAGAGGAATAAAACGGCTCTCTAAGGACAGGGCGTGACAGTATCCCCCCCCCCCCCAAAGGTGCGGACTCCCGGCCGCAAACCTGAACCTATAGGGGAGGGTCCGGGTGGACATCTACCCTCGGTGGCGGCTCCGGTTCGGGACATAGCCCCCGCTCCCTACGCTGATCCCTCCGCTTCTGTGGAACCGGACCGTGGATCTACGCTGGAGACTCTGAACTGGGAAACATCGCTGGAGGCTCCGGACTGCAGATCATTGCCGGAGGCTCTGGACTGGGAACCCCCGCTGGAGGCTCTGGACTGCAGCTTGTTGCTGAAGACTCTGGACTGCGGACCATCGCTGGAGGCTCCGGACTGGGGACCGGCGCTGGAAACTTCGAACTGGGGACCGTTGCTGCAGGCTCCGGACTGGGATCCGTTTCTGCAGGCTCCTTGCCATGGAACTTCGCTACAGGCTCTGGGCCATGGATCATCACTGGAGGCTTCGTGCCATGGATTACCACTACAGGCTCCGGGCCATTGATCATCACTGAAGGCTTCGTGCCATGGATCATCACTGGAGGCTCCGGGCCATGGATTATCACTGGAGGCTTCGGGCCATGGATCATCACTGGAGGCTTCATACGTGGAGCCCGGAACAGGTCTCACCGGACTGAGGAGACGTACTGGCAGCCTAGTGAGTGGAGCTGCCACAACACGTCCTGGCTGGATACCCACTCTAGCTCGGTGAGTGTGGAGAGCTGGCACCGGATGCACTGGGCTATGACGGCGCACTGGAGGCATAGTGCGTAGAGCCAGCGCAGGACACACTGGACCGTGGAGGCGCACCGGAGGTCTGGAGCGCAGAGCTGGCACAACTCGTCCTGGCTGGATACCCCCCATGGCCCGGCAAATGCGGGGAGATGGAGCAGGCCGCACTGGGTTTTGCTGGCAAACTGGGAATACCGTGCGTAGAGCTGGCGCAGGATAACCTGGGCCGAAGAGACGCACCAGAGGCCAGGAACGCTGAGCCAGCACAATCCCCCCTGGCTGAATGCTCTAGCACGGCAACTGTGAGGAGCACTGGGATGTGGCTGTGCACCGAAGGCATGGTGCGCAGAACCGGATAACATGGTGCTTGACCAGTCACTCGCTCCCCACGGTAAACACGGGGAGTTGGCTCAGGTCTGAACCCTGACTCCGCCAATCTCCCTGTGTGCTTCCCCCCAAATTTGTTTTGGGGGGCTGCCTCTTGTGCTTGCTTCGTTGAGCCAACTCCTCATAACGTCGCCGTTCCGCTTTAGCTGCCTCCATCTCCTCCTTCGGAAGGTGATACTCTCCAGCCTGCGCCCAGGGTCCTTTCCCGTCTAAGATCTCCTCCTAGGTCCATTCCTCCTGACCACGCTGCTTGGTCCTTTGGTGGTGGGATCTTCTGTTACGGTCATTTAGAGATGGAGACCAAGGTGCAACGTGGTAGGCGTACAATCTGAATTTATTAAATGAACAACCCAAAAAACAAGAAAGATAAACAACACGTAAAGTAATGTAGCGCTAAACCAGCAACTAACAAAAACAAGATCCCACAACAGAAAGTGGAAAAAAAGGCTGCCTAAGTATGATCCCCAATCAGAGACAACGATAGACAGCTGCCTCTGATTGGGAACCATACTCGGCCAAAAACAAAGAAATAGACAACATAGAATGCCCACCTCAAATCACACCCTGACCTAACCAAATAGAGGAATAAAACGGCTTTCTAAGGTGACACTATTGTTATAATGACGATCATTATAATAATAAGTAATGTCATTAGTAGGCTTAGTATAGCAGCCTTTTATAACCACCATCGAGCTGTAGGCTTAAGAGCACATCCTGTTTAGTCTTAATACCGTAACTTATTAAGGCCTATATTACCTTAAATAGTCTACTGTATAAATTGTGGGGTGGCATGTAGCCTAGTGGTTAGAGCGTTTGGCCAGGAACCGAAAGGCTGCTGGATCAAATCCCTGAGCTGACAAGGTAAAACTCTGTCCTTCTGCCCCTGAACAATGCAGTTAACCCACTGTTCCCTGGTCAGCTGTCATTGTAAATAAGAATTTGCCCTTAACTGACTTGCCTAGTTAATAATAAAGGATCAATAATTTCTTTGTTCATGTGCACAGTATATGAGTCATTCATGATTTTAACAGTAATCAAGCATTTTAGTTTTAAAATAAAATAACAAAGTTACCATTGAATAATTAGCGTAAACAATAAATAGGCCTAAACTGTTCCATTTCGGAAATTGCATTCACAAATGAATGTGCAACGTAGTTAGGAAGTTAGGAAGCAGGTGCAGAAGATGAGTTTAATAACTAGAAACATGAAGATAATCAAAACAGGAGTAGCGTACTGAACGCAAACAAAACCAATACTGCCTGAAGACTAAGGCTACTGAGGGCTAAATAAAGGGAGAGTAATCAGGGTGATGAAGTCCAGGTGTGCGTAAAGATGGGGAGAAGGTGTGCGCAATGATGGTTACCAGGTGTGAGTAATGTGGGTCGTCAGGACCGGTGGTTAGTAGACTGGCGACGTCGTGTGCGGGAGCGGGAGAGGGGGAGTAGGCGCAACAGTAACCCATCCCCAGCGCTCCTCTGGACCTTACCCTTTCCAGTCCACCAGGTACTGAGACCGACCCCCACGACGTCGGCTCCCATCGATGTCCAGGGGAGTTGGAGGGGTGTCGCGGGGAACCAGGAACCACCGGCCTGAGGAGGAAAACATGAAAAGAGGGTGAGATTTGGTAGTTAGTGGGGAGTTGTAATTTATAGGTTACCTCATTCATCCTCCAGGAGGACCTTCAAGGCCCCCACAAACCAGAAGCTCATCTTCCTACAGGGCAGGCAGCGGGAGAGGTTCCTGGTGGAGAGCCAGATGCGATCACCAGGATGGAACACGGGAGCCTCACTGAGGTGGCGGTCCGTCTGAACTTTCTGGCGGCGGACAGCATGCTGGAGCCTCACGTGTGCATCGTTCCAAACCTCCTCTGCATGACTGAACCACTCATCCACCGCAGGAGCTTCGGTCTGGTTCGGGGTCCACGGATCCAGGGCCAGCTGATACCGCAGGACACACTGGATGGGGGTCAGCCCAGTGGAGGAGTGACGCTGGGAATTCTTGGCGTACTCCGCCCAGGGAAGTAACTGGGCCCACACCCCCTGCCGATCCTGTCAGTGACTCCTAAGGAACCTCCCCAGTTCCTGGTTCATCCTATCCACCTGCCCATTGGACTGAGGCCGATATCCGGAAGTGAGACTGACCATGACCCCCAGCTTCTCCATGAAGGCTTTCCATATTCGTGACAGGAATTGCAGGTCACGGTCAGAGACGATATCCTCCGGAAGGCCATAGTGCCAGAAGGCCTGTTGGAAGAGTGCCCCAACGACCTGGAGAGCAGTAGGGAAACCAGAGAGAGGGATAAAATGACAGGATTTAGAGAATCTGTCCACAACAACCATAATAGTAGTGAAACAGTCAGAAGAGGGGAGATCAGTGATAACATCAATGGACAGATGAGACCAAGGCCGCAGAGGCACAGGAAGCAGAAGGAGTTTCCCTGCTGGAATGTGCCGGGTAGAATTAGTTTGGGCACATATGGAGCAGGAGTTGACATAGCGAGCGATGTCCTGAGGCAAGGTGGGCCACCAGTACTTTCCGGAGATAGATTGAATAGTATGGGTAATACTTGGGTGTCCAGCGACGAGAGATGTGTGCGCCCAGGACAACAGCTGATTCCTTATCCCTGTGGGAACGTAGGTGCACTCCGGAGGACAGATAGCAGGTGCAGGTTCTCTCTCCAGAGCCTGGCGAATATCCACATATACGTCCCAAAACACGGGGGCAACGACCTGCGAGGGCCGAATGATGGGTGCATTCAGGACAGGAACCTCTTCTGAATCGTAGAGACGAGACAGGGCATCGGCTATGACGTTCTTTGAACCTGGGCGATATGACATGGTGAAGTTGAATCTAGTGAAGAAAAGGGCCCACCTTGATTGACGTGGATTCAGCCACCTCACTGTCCATATGTACTCCAGGTTCCCATGGTCGGTGAGGATGAGAAATGGCTCTTCTTCAAGCCCCCCGTAACCGATGTCATACTTCCTCTCTGCAGGAGTACCATGCATATGGAAACAATTTCTGTGGGTTACCTTGACGTTGGGACAGCACGGCCCTCACACCAACTTCTGAAGCATCCACCTCCACCCCGTAGGGCAGCGTAGGATCTGGGTGTTTCAGCAACAGGGCGGAGGTGAAACACCCCTCCAGTATGTGGAAGACCTCATCGGCTGCAAAACTCCACACTAACTTACGAGGACCACTCTTGGGGTGAGAGGAGAGGTGATGGAGCTGAAGTTACTAATGAAGCGGCAGTAGAAGTTGGCAAACCCCAAAAACCGTTGTGGTGGTTGGGACTGGCAATAACATGACTGCATCAACCTTCCTCTCCTCCATCATCACTCCCTGTGGACTGATCTGGTATCCAAGAAGGAGAAAGCGACCTGATGGGGAGCAGGTGTATGCAATGATGGTTGCCAGGTGTGCATAATATGGGTTGCCAGGACTGGTGGTTAGTAGACTGGCGAAGTTGAGTACCGATGCTGGATAGCGGGAGTAGGCGTGACAGAATGTGACTGTTTTTAGTCTTTGCTGTAACAAAGGCTTTACATTGTTTCAAATGGTCAGAAAAATTATATTGTAATCTAACAGCACCTGTATGGCACACATAATATGCAAGTAGTGGTTGCTCCTTACCTTCCTTTTCTTGATCTACAGTATTTTCCACTAGTCAAATGTATTCCACACATCTGACTTTCCCTTTAGCTCATGAGCAACCAGTAAACATTCCCCCATTTTGAGTTTATTTGTCACGGCCTCTGCATCCATTTTGCCGTCACGTGTTACGGTGTTCAGAGTTTGTTCTAACCAATTTATTGACGTGATTATGAAATGCTGTAGGTCAGGCCCTATTGGTTACGTGCATGTGTAACAGTATAATTTTTTTCCGTCCCCTCGCCCATACCCGGGCGCGAACTAGGGACCTTCTGCACACATCAACAGTCACCCTCGAAGCATCGTTACCCATCGCTCCACAAAAGCCGCGGCCCTTGCAGAGCAAGGGGAACTACTACTTCAAGGTCTCAGAGCAAGTGACGTCACTGATTGAAACGCTATTTAGCGCCCACGCTAACTAAGCTAGCCGTTTCACATCCGTTACACTCACCCCCCTTTTGACTTTCCTCCTTTTTCCGCAGCAACCAGTAATCCGGGTCAACAGCATCAATGTAACAGTATAATTTTAAACCGTCCCCTCGCCCATACCCGGGCGCGAACCAGGGACCTTCTGCACACATCAACAGTCACCCTCGAAGCATCGTTACCCATCGCTCCACAAAAGCCGCGGCCCTTGCAGAGCAAGGGGAACTACTACTTCAAGGTCTCAGAGCAAGTGACGTCACTGATTGAAACGCTATTTAGCGCCCACGCTAACTAAGCTAGCCGTTTCACATCCGTTACACATGCAATGCATACATGTGTCACATAAAGAGATCAAGGGTTGAGGGAATAGGGAATGTTTTTCCAAAACAAATGAGGGATTTCGGTAACTCAAGTCTTCAGTCAGAAATGGCTGTAATTCAAATCAAATCGTATTTGTCACATGCTCCAAATATAACAGTTGTAGACCTTACCGGGAAATGCTTACTTACAAGCCCTTAACCAACAATGCAGTTGAAAAAAAGAAAATATTTACTAAAAAAACTAAAGTAAAAGTAACACAATAAAATTCTGTAACAATAATGAGGCTATATACAGTGCATGGGGTAGTGGTACCGAGTCAATGTGCAGGGGGTACAGGTTAGTCAAGGTAGTTTGAACATGTAAGTTGTGGTAAAGTGACTATGCATAGATAATAAACAACAAGTAGCAGCAGTGTAAAAACAAAGGTGGGGAGGGTCAATGTAAATAGTCCGGGTGGCCATTTGATTAAATGTTCAGCTTCAGCAACATGGACAGCGCAATACACACTGTTGATGTTCTGTAGTGGTCTCTGCAGCATGGAGGAGAGACAATGGGTGCTAGTCACACAGTCACTCGCTGTCTTTTTCTTTTCAACACAGCGCAGCAAGTCTGAGCCAGGCCCGGCACAAAATATCTATTGTGGTCGGACACCCTCTAGTAATTTGTGTGTCTTAATTATTTCATCAAACAGCTTGCTTAAAGCGTCAGACAAACTCAGTGCATATAGTTGATTTGATTAAAACACATAGGATGTGTCTATATATGGAAAAATACATGTTTTAAAATTTTGACCAATCAATTGGTCGAAAGAACATACGACTCTTAGTCAACCAAGATGTTTTTTTCCGCCTATTTCACATCCTCAAAATCCTCAAGTATGACTCAAGAAATATGCAATTAATCTGTAAATAATTTTTACGTTTTTGCTGAGGATGTTTTAGTAGCGCAATTTTTTTCTGTCTATTTTGTATATATATATTTATATTTGATATTTTCTCCCAATGTGTCTCATGGGGGACAAACACCATTAACCAAATACAGAATCAGTTAGGAAACACACCTCCAGACAGAAATCTTGTTTTTCTAATGAACAACAGAAAAAAAAACACAGGTGCCAATCGCCGTGTTCGGTGGCTCTTTAAATAGTTAACCAAGTAGCTACCTGGACTATCTACATGAACCCTTTTTTTTACTCATCACATACGCTGCTGCCACTGTTTACTATCGATCATTTTATTCCCACTGCATATCTACCTTAATTACCTTGTATCCCCTGTATATAGCCAAGTTCTCGTTACTCACTGTGTATTTATTATTACTTTTATTACTACGCGTTTTACTTTTCTATTATTTCTCTATTTCTTTCTCTCTGCATTCTTGGGAAGGACCCCAAACAAATCATTTCACTGTTAGTCCACAACTGTTGTTTACAAAGTATGTGACAAATAACATTTGATTTGAAATATATCAAAACAAATATTTGAAAATATATTCTCACCTGTATTTGTCAATATATATGGTAAATATATTTATTAAATGTACATTTGACTGTATTTAAAAAAAAAGATATGCTCACATTAAAACCTTGGGCAAATATAAGATATTCACCAAATCATATTGTAATGAAATGGTGACTTTACTCATAATAACAATGTGAATTATATCACTGCCAAACTTTTGGCTTGGTGGCCCAAAAATCTGCATTGATTAATATGCAAAGCATGATATAAGAATCCTCTGAAGGGCCAAACTATGTCCTATGCTGAATTAGGAACCACTTTGGCCACCCTCTAGACTAGATGTCATAGTCATGCATTTCTGGAATTGTCAGGCCTTACATGCATTTGAGCAAAGCTGCAAATGTATGTTCCGGCATCTCTTGAATACATTTTAAGGCATTACATCCATTTTAGCATAGATGCAAATGTCTGTACATGTATTAGAAATACATTTTACGTGAAGTTAAATATATTGAAAAAATAAAAAGTCAATGTTGTATTAACAAAACAGAGTGAAGAAGAGAGAAAGAGCAAGATGAAAGAGAGGGAGCAAGGGAGTAAAGGATGAAAGGAGGTATAGAGAGCTAAGTACTCTGGGAAAAGTAAACAGCGGGCCATGTAATCACAGTGGATCTGAACAGAGGGCCTACAGAGAAGTCTGCACCCTGAGGAGACAAGTCAACAAACCCAGGGGGAAAATGGCTAACTAATTGACATTACTGAGCAAGGTTGAGCACACACACACACACACACACACACACACACACACACACACACACACACACACACACACACTAGACTGGGTGTCAGTCTAGCTTATGTTCACCACATTTTCGATCTGTGCTTCTTCTCCTCCTTAGTTACATTCCACTTCGTTCTGCTCAGTTAATTTTCTCAGATTTCTGGCGCATATATGTTTTAACCAGCTGCTCACTTTTATCCACTTTATATAATCTGAATAATGGACAATTTCATCCCCTTCCTGACATGTAGTCGCAAACTCTCCCGCTGTCAGAGGCCAAAGTAAGCTGGCCCAGAGTTGGCCCACGATGATGGACGTTTGCTCAGCACTCGGCCAACAGGCCTGGGATCAGTACTGGAGATCAGATAAATAGAGTGGTGGTGCCTCTGAAACTGACCACAGAGCAGTGGAGGCGTGGGCAGGATGCCCTGGCGTTTCAGCACCATGTGTGATGTATATATCCTGATGGTATTATAATGTAATATACAGCTGGACTGGCCCTTTAATGTTAAGACTGGCACAAGCCTACTGCTCTCAGGAATCTGACGCATATCATTACTGGGCTTAATCACAGATGTTTAACTGACCACAGTTTTTTCCCTTAGACGTTGCCATGTTCATATAAGACTTCATCGGGCTAACAACTTCATATTGCATGATAGGGATTTTACTGTCTGGAGTAGCTAATTGAATAGTAGGAAACATACTGCCACTGCCTTGGTAGAAATCCTGTACACTGCTAAACAATAAGGGTGCTTTGCGGTTCTAAGAACCATTTTGAAGGCCATACAGTATATGAACCGAGCTATTAAACACCTTTCGGTTTTATATAGCACCATTTCTTCTAGCAGTGTACAGTACATAGTGCCAGGTGACGTACCGCCCAGACTAAGAGTAGGTTACCCTTGTGAGTTTACTATATGCCCCAGTCAGTCAGAGTCCTCTCCGATCAGGTTATATGTGGCCACTTTCTCCAGTTCCCAAATGAATGGCTGAGGTATAGAATTTAGACATCCCCCCTCCTTACTGCAACTCAAGCGCAGCACAGTAAATCAATCAACCGGCCCTCCAAATCTTTCAACTTGTGCTCCGTTTTCATAACATTTTGTAGAGTAAGAAAAATGGAGGATTTTACGTGATTAGGGGGAGAAATTAAATATATATACATGCATATTTATTTCAATCTATCTTCCATTCCAACGTATGGGTGAGTTTGAGTGGTAGCCAGATTTCCCTCCTACTTTAATTGCTTCCATATTTTTTTCAGTGGATGAGGTAATGCCATCTAGTTAGTAAAGATTGAGTAGGAATGGCAGTCCGTGAAGCCATTATGTGTGATTATGAGTTTTTGCAGTAGTGATTTCTACTGAGGATCTTGTAAATCGTCTGATTAGAGACACGCCCACTAGTAACAGAAGGGGATTCTTATTTTTTTTCCAGGAAAACAAATACACGTCTTTCAGCATAGATTTTATTATTTGGTAAGTTAATATTAATATCAATCATCTGATAATCAACCATAGAAGAACAGTATGTCTAGTGAAGGTGCTGAAATCACCCATTTTCTCTGACCCCCAAGCTTGCAGTAAAGTGAAGTTGCCCTTTGGCACAGATCTAGGATCAGCTTACTAACTAACCTTAACTATTGGAAAGCGGAAAATGCTAAACTGACCTTAAATCAGTATCTAGGAGCAACTCTCAATTCAACAGCTGTGTAGGCTACCTCTCCAGCTCATTTGAGAGTGACTACAGTTGTGACTGAGGGGATTTCTGCAGGAGCAGCCCATCACTCCTACTGCCACTGACCCCATTCACAAGCCACAGGTCTACTATATCATACATGTGTCTGATGTGAGTGTGATTTACTGGGCCCTATTAGAGTGCTGGAATGGGCTCAACCCCTGACTGTGTTGTTAAATCTACACTTTGGCTAGGCCGAGAGGAATTGCTGCAATGCTGCCTACCTGCCTCTCTAAAAGGTTTCTCTCTCTGGCTCTGTCTCTCCCAAACTCTTGGCACACACACACGCAACTCTCTCCCGCTCTTTGCAAACCTGTTCCATAGCCTTTAGGTTAACACCGGCCTCCCTGATATCATAACTCTTATTAATAGCAGTGTATTGTCATGTCAGAGTTGTAGTAGCTGTAAACATGGCTTGGGCGTTCTCCATTAACCTCTACAAGTCTAAGCCAATGGGGGGAGGGGGTTCTACTAAGCTAATATATTAAATTGTTTTAAGATGGTCATACCATGGATAATTTTGCCAAAAAGACAGTCAAAAAATGTATCGTAACGAATAAGGTTTTGAAGTGTATTTCCTATACAGTGCCTTCAGAAAGTATTCAGTCCCCTTGACTTTATCCACATTTTGTTACGTTACAGCTTTATTTTAAAACTGATTATATTGTTTTTTCCCCACTCATCAATCTATACACAATACTCCATAATGACAAAGCAAAACTTAGTTGAAGCACATTTGGTAGCGATTACAGCCTCGAGTCCTCTTGAGAATGACTACAACCTTGGCACACGTGTATTTGGGGAGTTTCTCCCATTCTTCTCTGCAGATTCTGTCAGGTTGGATGGGGAGTGTTGCTGCACAGCTATTTTCAGGTTTCTCTGGAGATGTTTGATCGGGTTCAAGTCCGGGCACTGGCTGGGCCACTCAAGGACATTCAGAGACTTTTCCCGAAGCCACTCCTGCGTTTTCTTGGCTGTGTGCTTAGGGTCGTTGTCCAGTTGGAAGGTGAACCTTCGCCCCCAGTCTGAGGTCCTGAGCACTCTGGAGCAGGTTTTTATCAAGGATCTCTCTGTACTTTTCTCTGTTTAATCTTTGCCTCGATCCTGACTAGTCTCCCAGTCCTTGCCGCTGAAAAACATCCCAACAGCATGACGCTGCCACCACCATGCTTCACCGTAGGGATGGTGCCAGATTTCCTCCAGACTGTCATTCAGGCCAAAGAGTTGAATATTGGTTTCATCAGACCAGAGAATCTTGTTTCTCATGGTCTGAGAGTCTTTAGGTTCCTTTTGGCTCCCAACCATTCTATTTTGTTTGTTTTTTGTATTGCTTGTAACTTATTTTGTCTCTTATGACCGCAAAGCGATAACTCACCTTGAATTGGACTTATCATTTTTCTTTAATGAGTCGGACGAGAGGGATTTACTCCAAAAACCCGAACAGGCCCTCATCCCCGTCATTCACAGGAGAAAAATATGT